>NW_026947927.1:0-82839 GCF_034190915.1 Cavia porcellus | reverse complement strand
CAAGGGGTGGTGCGCATTGTATGGGTGTGTGTTACATTAGATTCACTAGTAGGAGTGAGAAAAACATCACGGGGTGGTGCGCATTGTATGGGTGTGTGTTACATTAGATTCACTAGTAGGAGTGAGAAAAACATCACGGGGTGTTGCGCATTGTATGGGTGTGTGTTACATTAGATTCACTAGTAGGGGTGAGAAAAACATCACGGGGTGGTGCGCATTGTATGGGTGTGTGTTATATTAGATTCACTAGTAGGGGTGAGAAAAACATCACGGGGTGGTGCGCATTGTATGGGTGTGTGTTACATTACATTCACTAGTAGGAGTGAGAAAAACATCACGGGGTGGTGCGCATTATATGGGTGTGTGTTACATTAGATTCACCAGTAGGTGTGAGAAAAACATCACGGGGTGGTGCGCATTGTATGGGTGTGTTTTACATTAGATTCACCAGTAGGAGTGAGAAAAACATCACGGGGTGGGGCGCATTGTATGGGTGTGTGTTACATTACATTCACTAGTATTAGTGGGAAAAACATCACGGGGTGGTGCGCATTGTATGGTTGTGTGTTACATAGATTCACTAGTAGGAGTGAGAAAAACATCACGGGGTGGTGCGCATTGTATGGGTGTGTGTTACATTAGATTCACTAGTAGGAGTGAGAAAAACATCACGGGGTGGTGCGCATTGTATGGGTGTGTGTTACATTACATTCACTAGTAGGAGTGAGAAAAACATCACGGGATGGTGCGCATTGTATGGGTGTGTGTTACATTACATTCACTAGTAGGAGTGAGAAGACATCACGGGGTGGTGCGCATTGTATGGGTGTGTGTTACATTACATTCACTAGTAGGAGTGAGAAAAACATCACGGAGTGGTGCGCATTGTATGGGTGTGTGTTACATTAGATTCACTAGTACGTGTGAGAAAAACATCACGGGGTGGTGCGCATTGTATGGGTGTGTGTTACATTACATTCACTAGTAGGAGTGAGAAAAACATCACGGGGTGGTGCGCATTGTATGGGTGTGTGTTACATTACATTCACTAGTATTAGTGAGAAAAACATCACGGGGTGGTGCGCATTGTATGGGTGTGTGTTACATTACATTCACTAGTAGGAGTGAGAAAAACATCACGGGGTGGTGCGCATTGTATGGGTGTGTGTTACATTAGATTCACAAGAAGGAGTGAGAAATACATCACGGGGTGGTGCGCATTGTATGGGTGTGTGTTACATTAGATTCACTAGTAGGAGTGAGAAAAACATCAAGGGGTGGTGCGCATTGTATGGGTGTGTGTTACATTAGATTCACTAGTAGGAGTGAGAAATACATCACGGGGTGGTGCGCATTGTATGGATGTGTGTTACATTAGATTCACTAGTAGGAGTGAGAAAAACATCACGGGGTGGTGCGCATTGTATGGGTGTGTGTTACATTAGATTCACTAGTAGGAGTGAGAAAAACATCAAGGGGTGGTGCGCATTGTATGGGTGTGTGTTACATTAGATTCACTAGTAGGAGTGAGAAAAACATCACGGGGTGGTGCGCATTGTATGGGTGTGTGTTACATTAGATTCACTAGTAGGAGTGAGAAAAACATCACGGGGTGTTGCGCATTGTATGGGTGTGTGTTACATTATATTCACTAGTAGGGGTGAGAAAAACATCACGGGGTGGTGCGCATTGTATGGGTGTGTGTTATATTAGATTCACTAGTAGGGGTGAGAAAAACATCACGGGGTGGTGCGCATTGTATGGGTGTGTGTTACATTACATTCACTAGTAGGAGTGAGAAAAACATCACGGGGTGGTGCGCATTATATGGGTGTGTGTTACATTAGATTCACCAGTAGGAATGAGAAAAACATCACGGGGTGGTGCGCATTGTATGGGTGTGTTTTACATTAGATTCACCAGTAGGAGTGAGAAAAACATCACGGTGTGGGGCGCATTGTATGGGTGTGTGTTACATTACATTCACTAGTATTAGTGGGAAAAACATCACGGGGTGGTGCGCATTGTATGGGTGTGTGTTACATAGATTCACTAGTAGGAGTGAGAAAAACATCACGGGGTGGTGCGCATTGTATGGGTGTGTGTTACATTAGATTCACTAGTAGGAGTGAGAAAAACATCACGGGGTGGTGCGCATTGTATGGGTGTGTGTTACATTACATTCACTAGTAGGAGTGAGAAAAACATCACGGGGTGGTGCGCATTGTATGGGTGTGTGTTACATTACATTCACTAGTAGGAGTGAGAAAACATCACGGGGTGGTGCGCATTGTATGGGTGTGTGTTACATTACATTCACTAGTATTAGTGAGAAAAACATCACGGAGTGGTGCGCATTGTATGGGTGTGTGTTACATTAGATTCACTAGTAGGTGTGAGAAAAACATCACGGGGTGGTGCGCATTGTATGGGTGTGTGTTACATTACATTCACTAGTAGGAGTGAGAAAAACATCACGGGGTGGTGCGCATTGTATGGGTGTGTGTTACATTACATTCACTAGTATTAGTGAGAAAAACATCACGGGGTGGTGCGCATTGTATGGGTGTGTGTTACATTACATTCACTAGTAGGAGTGAGAAAAACATCACGGGGTGGTGCGCATTGTATGGGTGTGTGTTACATTAGATTCACAAGAAGGGAGTGAGAAAAACATCACGGGGTGGTGCGCATTGTATGGGTGTGTGTTACATTAGATTCACTAGTAGGAGTGAGAAAAACATCAAGGGGTGGTGCGCATTGTATGGGTGTGTGTTACATTAGATTCACTAGTAGGAGTGAGAAATACATCACGGGGTGGTGCGCATTGTATGGGTGTGTGTTACATTAGATTCGCTAGTAGGAGTGAGAAAAACATCACGGGGTGGTGCGCATTGTATAGGTGTGTGTTACATTAGATTCGCTAGTAGGAGTGAGAAAAACATCACGGCGTGGTGCGCATTGTATGGGTGTGTGTTACATAGATTCGCTAGTAGGAGTGAGAAAAACATCACGGGGTGGTGCGCATTGTATGGGTGTGTGTTACATAGATTCACTAGTAGGAGTGAGAAAAACATCACGGGGTGGTGCGCATTGTATGGGTGTGTGTTACATTAGATTCGCTAGTAGGAGTGAGAAAAACATCACGGGGTGGTGCGCATTGTATGGGTGTGTGTTACATTAGATTCTCTAGTAGGAGTGAGAAAAACATCACGGGGTGGTGCGCATTGTATGGGTGTGTGTTACATTAGATTCGCTAGTAGGAGTGACAAAAACATCACGGGGTGGTGCGCATTGTATGGGTGTGTGTTACATTAGATTCACTAGGAGGAGTGAGAAAAACATCACGGGGTGGTGCGCATTGTATGGGTGTGTGTTACATTACATTCACTAGTAGGAGTGAGAAAAACATCACGGGGTGGTGCGAATTGTATGGGTGTGTGTTTTATAAGATTCACTAGTGGGAGTGAGAAAAACATCACGGGGTGGTGCGCATTGTATGGGTGTGTGTTACATTAGATTCACTAGTAGGAGTGAGAAATACATCACGGGGTGGTGCGCATTGTATGGATGTGTGTTACATTAGATTCACTAGTAGGAGTGAGAAAAACATCACGGGGTGGTGCGCATTGTATGGGTGTGTGTTACATTAGATTCACTAGTAGGAGTGAGAAAAACATCAAGGGGTGGTGCGCATTGTATGGGTGTGTGTTACATTAGATTCACTAGTAGGAGTGAGAAAAACATCACGGGGTGGTGCGCATTGTATGGGTGTGTGTTACATTAGATTCACTAGTAGGAGTGAGAAAAACATCACGGGGTGTTGCGCATTGTATGGGTGTGTGTTACATTATATTCACTAGTAGGGGTGAGAAAAACATCACGGGGTGGTGCGCATTGTATGGGTGTGTGTTATATTAGATTCACTAGTAGGGGTGAGAAAAACATCACGGGGTGGTGCGCATTGTATGGGTGTGTGTTACATTACATTCACTAGTAGGAGTGAGAAAAACATCACGGGGTGGTGCGCATTATATGGGTGTGTGTTACATTAGATTCACCAGTAGGAATGAGAAAAACATCACGGGGTGGTGCGCATTGTATGGGTGTGTTTTACATTAGATTCACCAGTAGGAGTGAGAAAAACATCACGGTGTGGGGCGCATTGTATGGGTGTGTGTTACATTACATTCACTAGTATTAGTGGGAAAAACATCACGGGGTGGTGCGCATTGTATGGGTGTGTGTTACATAGATTCACTAGTAGGAGTGAGAAAAACATCACGGGGTGGTGCGCATTGTATGGGTGTGTGTTACATTAGATTCACTAGTAGGAGTGAGAAAAACATCACGGGGTGGTGCGCATTGTATGGGTGTGTGTTACATTACATTCACTAGTAGGAGTGAGAAAAACATCACGGGGTGGTGCGCATTGTATGGGTGTGTGTTACATTACATTCACTAGTAGGAGTGAGAAAACATCACGGGGTGGTGCGCATTGTATGGGTGTGTGTTACATTACATTCACTAGTATTAGTGAGAAAAACATCACGGAGTGGTGCGCATTGTATGGGTGTGTGTTACATTAGATTCACTAGTAGGTGTGAGAAAAACATCACGGGGTGGTGCGCATTGTATGGGTGTGTGTTACATTACATTCACTAGTAGGAGTGAGAAAAACATCACGGGGTGGTGCGCATTGTATGGGTGTGTGTTACATTACATTCACTAGTATTAGTGAGAAAAACATCACGGGGTGGTGCGCATTGTATGGGTGTGTGTTACATTACATTCACTAGTAGGAGTGAGAAAAACATCACGGGGTGGTGCGCATTGTATGGGTGTGTGTTACATTAGATTCACAAGAAGGAGTGAGAAAAACATCACGGGGTGGTGCGCATTGTATGGGTGTGTGTTACATTAGATTCACTAGTAGGAGTGAGAAAAACATCAAGGGGTGGTGCGCATTGTATGGGTGTGTGTTACATTAGATTCACTAGTAGGAGTGAGAAATACATCACGGGGTGGTGCGCATTGTATGGGTGTGTGTTACATTAGATTCGCTAGTAGGAGTGAGAAAAACATCACGGGGTGGTGCGCATTGTATAGGTGTGTGTTACATTAGATTCGCTAGTAGGAGTGAGAAAAACATCACGGGGTGGTGCGCATTGTATGGGTGTGTGTTACATAGATTCGCTAGTAGGAGTGAGAAAAACATCACGGGGTGGTGCGCATTGTATGGGTGTGTGTTACATAGATTCGCTAGTAGG
Organism: Cavia porcellus; assembly: GCF_034190915.1. Lineage (NCBI taxonomy): Eukaryota > Metazoa > Chordata > Mammalia > Rodentia > Caviidae > Cavia > Cavia porcellus. The sequence goes on along the minus strand of NW_026947927.1, from coordinate 77,569 downwards.
AGTGAGAAAAACATCACGGGGTGGTGCGCATTGTATGGGTGTGTGTTACATTAGATTCGCTAGTAGGAGTGAGAAAAACATCACGGGGTGGTGCGCATTGTATGGGTGTGTGTTACATTAGATTCTCTAGTAGGAGTGAGAAAAACATCACGGGGTGGTGCGCATTGTATGGGTGTGTGTTACATTAGATTCGCTAGTAGGAGTGACAAAAACATCACGGGGTGGTGCGCATTGTATGGGTGTGTGTTACATTAGATTCACTAGGAGGAGTGAGAAAAACATCACGGGGTGGTGCGCATTGTATGGGTGTGTGTTACATTACATTCACTAGTAGGAGTGAGAAAAACATCACGGGGTGGTGCGAATTGTATGGGTGTGTGTTTTATAAGATTCACTAGTGGGAGTGAGAAAAACATCACGGGGTGGTGCGCATTGTATGGGTGTGTGTTACATTAGATTCACTAGTAGGAGTGAGAAAAACATCACGGTGTGGTGCGCATTGTATGGGTGTGTGTTACATTAGATTCACTAGTAAGAGTGAGAAAAACATCACGGGGTGGTGCGCATTGTATGGGTGTGTGTTACATTAGATTCACTAGTAGGAGTGAGAAAAATATCACGGGGTGGTGCGCATTGTATGGGTGTGTGTTACATTAGATTCACTAGTAGGAGTGAGAAAAACATCACGGGATGGTGCGCATTGTATGGGTGTGTGTTACATTAGATTCACTAGTAGGAGTGAGAAAAACATCACGGGGTGGTGCGCATTGTATGGGTGTGTGTTACATTAGATTCACTAGTAGGGGTGAGAAAAACATCACGGGGTGGTGCGCATTGTATGGGTGTGTGTTACATTAGATTCACTAGTAGGGGTGAGAAAAACATCACGGGGTGGTGCGCATTGTATGGGTGTGTGTTACATTACATTCACTAGTAGGAGTGAGAAAAACATCACGGGGTGGTGCGCATTATATGGGTGTGTGTTACATTAGATTCACCAGTAGGAGTGAGAAAAACATCACGGGGTGGTGCGCATTGTATGGGTGTGTTTTACATTAGATTCACCAGTAGGAGTGAGAAAAACATCACGGGGTGGTGCGCATTGTATGGGTGTGTGTTACATTACATTCTCCAGTAGGAGTGAGAAAAACATCACGGGGTGGTGCGCATTGTATGGGTGTGTGTTACATTACATTCACTAGTATTTGTGAGAAAAACATCACGGGGTGGTGCGCATTGTATGGGTGTGTGTTACATTACATTCACTAGTAGGAGTGAGAAAAACATCACGGGGTGGTGCGCATTGTATGGGTGTGTGTTACATTAGATTCACAAGAAGGAGTGAGAAAAACATCACGGGGTGGTGCGCATTGTATGGGTGTGTGTTACATTAGATTCACTAGTAGGAGTGAGAAAAACATCAAGGGGTGGTGCGCATTGTATGGGTGTGTGTTACATTAGATTCACTAGTAGGAGTGAGAAAAACATCACGGGGTGGTGCGCATTGTATGGGTGTGTGTTACATTACATTCACTAGTAGGAGTGAGAAAACATCACGGGGTGGTTCGCATTGTATGGGTGTGTGTTACATTACATTCACTAGTAGGAGTGAGAAAAACATCACAGAGTGGTGCGCATTGTATGGGTGTGTGTTACATTAGATTCACTAGTAGGTGTGAGAAAAACATCACGGGGTGGTGCGCATTGTATGGGTGTGTGTTACATTACATTCACTAGTAGGAGTGAGAAAAACATCACGGGGTGGTGCGCATTGTATGGGTGTGTGTTACATTACATTCACTAGTATTAGTGAGAAAAACATCACGGGGTGGTGCGCATTGTATGGGTGTGTGTTACATTACATTCACTAGTAGGAGTGAGAAAAACATCACGGGGTGGTGCGCATTGTATGGGTGTGTGTTACATTAGATTCACAAGAAGGAGTGAGAAAAACATCACGGGGTGGTGCGCATTCTATGGGTGTGTGTTACATTAGATTCACTAGTAGGAGTGAGAAAAACATCAAGGGGTGGTGCGCATTGTATGGGTGTGTGTTACATTACATTCACTAGTAGGAGTGAGAAATACATCACGGGGTGGTGCGCATTGTATGGATGTGTGTTACATTAGATTCACTAGTAGGAGTGAGAAAAACATCACGGGGTGGTGCGCATTGTATGGGTGTGTGTTACATTAGATTCACTAGTAGGAGTGAGAAAAACATCAAGGGGTGGTGCGCATTGTATGGGTGTGTGTTACATTAGATTCACTAGTAGGAGTGAGAAAAACATCACGGGGTGGTGCGCATTGTATGGGTGTGTGTTACATTAGATTCACTAGTAGGAGTGAGAAAAACATCACGGGGTGTTGCGCATTGTATGGGTGTGTGTTACATTAGATTCACTAGTAGGGGTGAGAAAAACATCACGGGGTGGTGCGCATTGTATGGGTGTGTGTTATATTAGATTCACTAGTAGGGGTGAGAAAAACATCACGGGGTGGTGCGCATTGTATGGGTGTGTGTTACATTACATTCACTAGTAGGAGTGAGAAAAACATCACGGGGTGGTGCGCATTATATGGGTGTGTGTTACATTAGATTCACCAGTAGGTGTGAGAAAAACATCACGGGGTGGTGCGCATTGTATGGGTGTGTTTTACATTAGATTCACCAGTAGGAGTGAGAAAAACATCACGGGGTGGGGCGCATTGTATGGGTGTGTGTTACATTACATTCACTAGTATTAGTGGGAAAAACATCACGGGGTGGTGCGCATTGTATGGTTGTGTGTTACATAGATTCACTAGTAGGAGTGAGAAAAACATCACGGGGTGGTGCGCATTGTATGGGTGTGTGTTACATTAGATTCACTAGTAGGAGTGAGAAAAACATCACGGGGTGGTGCGCATTGTATGGGTGTGTGTTACATTACATTCACTAGTAGGAGTGAGAAAAACATCACGGGATGGTGCGCATTGTATGGGTGTGTGTTACATTACATTCACTAGTAGGAGTGAGAAGACATCACGGGGTGGTGCGCATTGTATGGGTGTGTGTTACATTACATTCACTAGTAGGAGTGAGAAAAACATCACGGAGTGGTGCGCATTGTATGGGTGTGTGTTACATTAGATTCACTAGTACGTGTGAGAAAAACATCACGGGGTGGTGCGCATTGTATGGGTGTGTGTTACATTACATTCACTAGTAGGAGTGAGAAAAACATCACGGGGTGGTGCGCATTGTATGGGTGTGTGTTACATTACATTCACTAGTATTAGTGAGAAAAACATCACGGGGTGGTGCGCATTGTATGGGTGTGTGTTACATTACATTCACTAGTAGGAGTGAGAAAAACATCACGGGGTGGTGCGCATTGTATGGGTGTGTGTTACATTAGATTCACAAGAAGGAGTGAGAAATACATCACGGGGTGGTGCGCATTGTATGGGTGTGTGTTACATTAGATTCACTAGTAGGAGTGAGAAAAACATCAAGGGGTGGTGCGCATTGTATGGGTGTGTGTTACATTAGATTCACTAGTAGGAGTGAGAAATACATCACGGGGTGGTGCGCATTGTATGGATGTGTGTTACATTAGATTCACTAGTAGGAGTGAGAAAAACATCACGGGGTGGTGCGCATTGTATGGGTGTGTGTTACATTAGATTCACTAGTAGGAGTGAGAAAAACATCAAGGGGTGGTGCGCATTGTATGGGTGTGTGTTACATTAGATTCACTAGTAGGAGTGAGAAAAACATCACGGGGTGGTGCGCATTGTATGGGTGTGTGTTACATTAGATTCACTAGTAGGAGTGAGAAAAACATCACGGGGTGTTGCGCATTGTATGGGTGTGTGTTACATTATATTCACTAGTAGGGGTGAGAAAAACATCACGGGGTGGTGCGCATTGTATGGGTGTGTGTTATATTAGATTCACTAGTAGGGGTGAGAAAAACATCACGGGGTGGTGCGCATTGTATGGGTGTGTGTTACATTACATTCACTAGTAGGAGTGAGAAAAACATCACGGGGTGGTGCGCATTATATGGGTGTGTGTTACATTAGATTCACCAGTAGGAATGAGAAAAACATCACGGGGTGGTGCGCATTGTATGGGTGTGTTTTACATTAGATTCACCAGTAGGAGTGAGAAAAACATCACGGTGTGGGGCGCATTGTATGGGTGTGTGTTACATTACATTCACTAGTATTAGTGGGAAAAACATCACGGGGTGGTGCGCATTGTATGGGTGTGTGTTACATAGATTCACTAGTAGGAGTGAGAAAAACATCACGGGGTGGTGCGCATTGTATGGGTGTGTGTTACATTAGATTCACTAGTAGGAGTGAGAAAAACATCACGGGGTGGTGCGCATTGTATGGGTGTGTGTTACATTACATTCACTAGTAGGAGTGAGAAAAACATCACGGGGTGGTGCGCATTGTATGGGTGTGTGTTACATTACATTCACTAGTAGGAGTGAGAAAACATCACGGGGTGGTGCGCATTGTATGGGTGTGTGTTACATTACATTCACTAGTATTAGTGAGAAAAACATCACGGAGTGGTGCGCATTGTATGGGTGTGTGTTACATTAGATTCACTAGTAGGTGTGAGAAAAACATCACGGGGTGGTGCGCATTGTATGGGTGTGTGTTACATTACATTCACTAGTAGGAGTGAGAAAAACATCACGGGGTGGTGCGCATTGTATGGGTGTGTGTTACATTACATTCACTAGTATTAGTGAGAAAAACATCACGGGGTGGTGCGCATTGTATGGGTGTGTGTTACATTACATTCACTAGTAGGAGTGAGAAAAACATCACGGGGTGGTGCGCATTGTATGGGTGTGTGTTACATTAGATTCACAAGAAGGAGTGAGAAAAACATCACGGGGTGGTGCGCATTGTATGGGTGTGTGTTACATTAGATTCACTAGTAGGAGTGAGAAAAACATCAAGGGGTGGTGCGCATTGTATGGGTGTGTGTTACATTAGATTCACTAGTAGGAGTGAGAAATACATCACGGGGTGGTGCGCATTGTATGGATGTGTGTTACATTAGATTCACTAGTAGGAGTGAGAAAAACATCACGTGGTGGTGCGCATTGTATGGGTGTGTGTTACATTAGATTCACTAGTAGGAGTGAGAAAAACATCAAGGGGTGGTGCGCATTGTATGGGTGTGTGTTACATTAGATTCACTAGTAGGAGTGAGAAAAACATCACGGGGTGGTGCGCATTGTATGGGTGTGTGTTACATTAGATTCACTAGTAGGAGTGAGAAAAACATCACGGGGTGTTGCGCATTGTATGGGTGTGTGTTACATTAGATTCACTAGTAGGGGTGAGAAAAACATCACGGGGTGGTGCGCATTGTATGGGTGTGTGTTATATTAGATTCACTAGTAGGGGTGAGAAAAACATCACGTGGTGGTGCGCATTGTATGGGTGTGTGTTACATTACATTCACTAGTAGGAGTGAGAAAAACATCACGGGGTGGTGCGCATTATATGGGTGTGTGTTACATTAGATTCACCAGTAGGAGTGAGAAAAACATCACGGGGTGGTGCGCATTGTATGGGTGTGTTTTACATTAGATTCACCAGTAGGAGTGAGAAAAACATCACGGGGTGGGGCGCATTGTATGGGTGTGTGTTACATTACATTCACTAGTATTAGTGGGAAAAACATCACGGGGTGGTGCGCATTGTATGGGTGTGTGTTACATAGATTCACTAGTAGGAGTGAGAAAAACATCACGGGGTGGTGCGCATTGTATGGGTGTGTGTTACATTAGATTCACTAGTAGGAGTGAGAAAAACATCACGGGGTGGTGCGCATTGTATGGGTGTGTGTTACATTACATTCACTAGTAGGAGTGAGAAAAACATCACGGGGTGGTGCGCATTGTATGGGTGTGTGTTACATTACATTCACTAGTAGGAGTGAGAAAAACATCACGGGTTGGTGCGCATTGTATGGGTGTGTGTTACATTACATTCACTAGTAGGAGTGAGAAAAACATCACGGGGTGGTGCGCATTGTATGGGTGTGTGTTACATTAGATTCACTAGTAGGAGTGAGAAAAACATCACGGGGTGGTGCGCATTGTATGGGTGTGTGTTACATTAGATTCACTAGTAGGAGTGAGAAAAACATCACGGTGTGGTGCGCATTGTATGGGTGTGTGTTACATTAGATTCACTAGTAGGAGGGAGAAAAACATCACGGGGTGGTGCGCATTGTATGGGTGTGTGTTACATTAGATTCACTAGTAGGAGTGAGAAAAACATCACGGGGTGTTGCGCATTGTATGGGTGTGTGTTACATTAGATTCACTAGTAGGGGTGAGAAAAACATCACGGGGTGGTGCGCATTGTATGGGTGTGTGTTATATTAGATTCACTAGTAGGGGTGAGAAAAACATCACGGGGTGGTGCGCATTGTATGGGTGTGTGTTACATTACATTCACTAGTAGGAGTGAGAAAAACATCACGGGGTGGTGCGCATTATATGGGTGTGTGTTACATTAGATTCACCAGTAGGTGTGAGAAAAACATCACGGGGTGGTGCGCATTGTATGGGTGTGTTTTACATTAGATTCACCAGTAGGAGTGAGAAAAACATCACGGGGTGGGGCGCATTGTATGGGTGTGTGTTACATTACATTCACTAGTATTAGTGGGAAAAACATCACGGGGTGGTGCGCATTGTATGGTTGTGTGTTACATAGATTCACTAGTAGGAGTGAGAAAAACATCACGGGGTGGTGCGCATTGTATGGGTGTGTGTTACATTAGATTCACTAGTAGGAGTGAGAAAAACATCACGGGGTGGTGCGCATTGTATGGGTGTGTGTTACATTACATTCACTAGTAGGAGTGAGAAAAACATCACGGGATGGTGCGCATTGTATGGGTGTGTGTTACATTACATTCACTAGTAGGAGTGAGAAGACATCACGGGGTGGTGCGCATTGTATGGGTGTGTGTTACATTACATTCACTAGTAGGAGTGAGAAAAACATCACGGAGTGGTGCGCATTGTATGGGTGTGTGTTACATTAGATTCACTAGTACGTGTGAGAAAAACATCACGGGGTGGTGCGCATTGTATGGGTGTGTGTTACATTACATTCACTAGTAGGAGTGAGAAAAACATCACGGGGTGGTGCGCATTGTATGGGTGTGTGTTACATTACATTCACTAGTATTAGTGAGAAAAACATCACGGGGTGGTGCGCATTGTATGGGTGTGTGTTACATTACATTCACTAGTAGGAGTGAGAAAAACATCACGGGGTGGTGCGCATTGTATGGGTGTGTGTTACATTAGATTCACAAGAAGGAGTGAGAAATACATCACGGGGTGGTGCGCATTGTATGGGTGTGTGTTACATTAGATTCACTAGTAGGAGTGAGAAAAACATCAAGGGGTGGTGCGCATTGTATGGGTGTGTGTTACATTAGATTCACTAGTAGGAGTGAGAAATACATCACGGGGTGGTGCGCATTGTATGGATGTGTGTTACATTAGATTCACTAGTAGGAGTGAGAAAAACATCACGGGGTGGTGCGCATTGTATGGGTGTGTGTTACATTAGATTCACTAGTAGGAGTGAGAAAAACATCAAGGGGTGGTGCGCATTGTATGGGTGTGTGTTACATTAGATTCACTAGTAGGAGTGAGAAAAACATCACGGGGTGGTGCGCATTGTATGGGTGTGTGTTACATTAGATTCACTAGTAGGAGTGAGAAAAACATCACGGGGTGTTGCGCATTGTATGGGTGTGTGTTACATTATATTCACTAGTAGGGGTGAGAAAAACATCACGGGGTGGTGCGCATTGTATGGGTGTGTGTTATATTAGATTCACTAGTAGGGGTGAGAAAAACATCACGGGGTGGTGCGCATTGTATGGGTGTGTGTTACATTACATTCACTAGTAGGAGTGAGAAAAACATCACGGGGTGGTGCGCATTATATGGGTGTGTGTTACATTAGATTCACCAGTAGGAATGAGAAAAACATCACGGGGTGGTGCGCATTGTATGGGTGTGTTTTACATTAGATTCACCAGTAGGAGTGAGAAAAACATCACGGTGTGGGGCGCATTGTATGGGTGTGTGTTACATTACATTCACTAGTATTAGTGGGAAAAACATCACGGGGTGGTGCGCATTGTATGGGTGTGTGTTACATAGATTCACTAGTAGGAGTGAGAAAAACATCACGGGGTGGTGCGCATTGTATGGGTGTGTGTTACATTAGATTCACTAGTAGGAGTGAGAAAAACATCACGGGGTGGTGCGCATTGTATGGGTGTGTGTTACATTACATTCACTAGTAGGAGTGAGAAAAACATCACGGGGTGGTGCGCATTGTATGGGTGTGTGTTACATTACATTCACTAGTAGGAGTGAGAAAACATCACGGGGTGGTGCGCATTGTATGGGTGTGTGTTACATTACATTCACTAGTATTAGTGAGAAAAACATCACGGAGTGGTGCGCATTGTATGGGTGTGTGTTACATTAGATTCACTAGTAGGTGTGAGAAAAACATCACGGGGTGGTGCGCATTGTATGGGTGTGTGTTACATTACATTCACTAGTAGGAGTGAGAAAAACATCACGGGGTGGTGCGCATTGTATGGGTGTGTGTTACATTACATTCACTAGTATTAGTGAGAAAAACATCACGGGGTGGTGCGCATTGTATGGGTGTGTGTTACATTACATTCACTAGTAGGAGTGAGAAAAACATCACGGGGTGGTGCGCATTGTATGTGTGTGTGTTACATTAGATTCACAAGAAGGAGTGAGAAAAACATCACGGGGTGGTGCGCATTGTATGGGTGTGTGTTACATTAGATTCACTAGTAGGAGTGAGAAAAACATCAAGGGGTGGTGCGCATTGTATGGGTGTGTGTTACATTAGATTCACTAGTAGGAGTGAGAAATACATCACGGGGTGGTGCGCATTGTATGGATGTGTGTTACATTAGATTCACTAGTAGGAGTGAGAAAAACATCACGTGGTGGTGCGCATTGTATGGGTGTGTGTTACATTAGATTCACTAGTAGGAGTGAGAAAAACATCAAGGGGTGGTGCGCATTGTATGGGTGTGTGTTACATTAGATTCACTAGTAGGAGTGAGAAAAACATCACGGGGTGGTGCGCATTGTATGGGTGTGTGTTACATTAGATTCACTAGTAGGAGTGAGAAAAACATCACGGGGTGTTGCGCATTGTATGGGTGTGTGTTACATTAGATTCACTAGTAGGGGTGAGAAAAACATCACGGGGTGGTGCGCATTGTATGGGTGTGTGTTATATTAGATTCACTAGTAGGGGTGAGAAAAACATCACGTGGTGGTGCGCATTGTATGGGTGTGTGTTACATTACATTCACTAGTAGGAGTGAGAAAAACATCACGGGGTGGTGCGCATTATATGGGTGTGTGTTACATTAGATTCACCAGTAGGAGTGAGAAAAACATCACGGGGTGGTGCGCATTGTATGGGTGTGTTTTACATTAGATTCACCAGTAGGAGTGAGAAAAACATCACGGGGTGGGGCGCATTGTATGGGTGTGTGTTACATTACATTCACTAGTATTAGTGGGAAAAACATCACGGGGTGGTGCGCATTGTATGGGTGTGTGTTACATAGATTCACTAGTAGGAGTGAGAAAAACATCACGGGGTGGTGCGCATTGTATGGGTGTGTGTTACATTAGATTCACTAGTAGGAGTGAGAAAAACATCACGGGGTGGTGCGCATTGTATGGGTGTGTGTTACATTACATTCACTAGTAGGAGTGAGAAAAACATCACGGGGTGGTGCGCATTGTATGGGTGTGTGTTACATTACATTCACTAGTAGGAGTGAGAAAAACATCACGGGTTGGTGCGCATTGTATGGGTGTGTGTTACATTACATTCACTAGTAGGAGTGAGAAAAACATCACGGGGTGGTGCGCATTGTATGGGTGTGTGTTACATTAGATTCACTAGTAGGAGTGAGAAAAACATCACGGGGTGGTGCGCATTGTATGGGTGTGTGTTACATTAGATTCACTAGTAGGAGTGAGAAAAACATCACGGTGTGGTGCGCATTGTATGGGTGTGTGTTACATTAGATTCACTAGTAGGAGGGAGAAAAACATCACGGGGTGGTGCGCATTGTATGGGTGTGTGTTACATTAGATTCACTAGTAGGAGTGAGAAAAACATCACGGGGTGGTGCGCATTGTATGGGTGTGTGTTACATTAGATTCACTAGTAGGAGTGAGAAAAACATCACGGGGTGGTGCGCATTGTATGGGTGTGTGTTACATAGATTCACTAGTAGGAGTGAGAAAAACATCACGGGGTGGTGCGCATTGTATGGGTGTGTGTTACATAGATTCGCTAGTAGGAGTGAGAAAAACATCACGGGGTGGTGCGCATTGTATGGGTGTGTGTTACATTAGATTCGCTAGTAGGAGTGAGAAAAACATCACGGGGTGGTGCGCATTGTATGGGTGTGTGTTACATTAGATTCTCTAGTAGGAGTGAGAAAAACATCACGGGGTGGTGCGCATTGTATGGGTGTGTGTTACATTAGATTCGCTAGTAGGAGTGACAAAAACATCACGGGGTGGTGCGCATTGTATGGGTGTGTGTTACATTAGATTCACTAGGAGGAGTGAGAAAAACATCACGGGGTGGTGCGCATTGTATGGGTGTGTGTTACATTACATTCACTAGTAGGAGTGAGAAAAACATCACGGGGTGGTGCGAATTGTATGGGTGTGTGTTTTATTAGATTCACTAGTGGGAGTGAGAAAAACATCACGGGGTGGTGCGCATTGCATGGGTGTGTGTTACATTAGATTCACTAGTAGGAGTGAGAAAAACATCACGGTGTGGTGCGCATTGTATGGGTGTGTGTTACATTAGATTCACTAGTAGGAGTGAGAAAAACATCACGGGGTGGTGCGCATTGTATGGGTGTGTGTTAAATTAGATTCACTAGTAGGAGTGAGAAAAATATCACGGGGTGGTGCGCATTGTATGGGTGTGTGTTACATTAGATTCACTAGTAGGAGTGAGAAAAACATCACGGGGTGGTGCGCATTGTATGGGTGTGTGTTACATTAGATTCACTAGTAGGAGTGAGAAAAACATCACGGGGTGGTGCGCATTGTATGGGTGTGTGTTACATTAGATTCACTAGTAGGAGTGAGAAAAACATCACGGGGTGTTGCGCATTGTATGGGTGTGTGTTACATTAGATTCACTAGTAGGGGTGAGAAAAACATCACGGGGTGGTGCGCATTGTATGGGTGTGTGTTATATTAGATTCACTAGTAGGGGTGAGAAAAACATCACGGGGTGGTGCGCATTGTATGGGTGTGTGTTACATTACATTCACTAGTAGGAGTGAGAAAAACATCACGGGGTGGTGCGCATTATATGGGTGTGTGTTACATTAGATTCACCAGTAGGTGTGAGAAAAACATCACGGGGTGGTGCGCATTGTATGGGTGTGTTTTACATTAGATTCACCAGTAGGAGTGAGAAAAACATCACGGGGTGGGGCGCATTGTATGGGTGTGTGTTACATTACATTCACTAGTATTAGTGGGAAAAACATCACGGGGTGGTGCGCATTGTATGGGTGTGTGTTACATAGATTCACTAGTAGGAGTGAGAAAAACATCACAGGGTGGTGCGCATTGTATGGGTGTGTGTTACATTAGATTCACTAGTAGGAGTGAGAAAAACATCACGGGGTGGTGCGCATTGTATGGGTGTGTGTTACATTACATTCACTAGTAGGAGTGAGAAAAACATCACGGGTTGGTGCGCATTGTATGGGTGTGTGTTACATTACATTCACTAGTAGGAGTGAGAAGACATCACGGGGTGGTGCGCATTGTATGGGTGTGTGTTACATTACATTCACTAGTAGGAGTGAGAAATACATCACGGGGTGGTGCGCATTGTATGGATGTGTGTTACATTAGATTCACTAGTAGGAGTGAGAAAAACATCACGGGGTGGTGCGCATTGTATGGGTGTGTGTTACATTAGATTCACTAGTAGGAGTGAGAAAAACATCACGGGGTGGTGCGCATTGTATGGGTGTGTGTTACATTAGATTCACTAGTAGGAGTGAGAAAAACATCACGGTGTGGTGCGCATTGTATGGGTGTGTGTTACATTAGATTCACTAGTAGGAGGGAGAAAAACATCACGGGGTGGTGCGCATTGTATGGGTGTGTGTTACATTAGATTCACTAGTAGGAGTGAGAAAAACATCACGGGGTGGTGCGCATTGTATGGGTGTGTGTTACATTAGATTCACTAGTAGGAGTGAGAAAAACATCACGGGGTGGTGCGCATTGTATGGGTGTGTGTTACATAGATTCACTAGTAGGAGTGAGAAAAACATCACGGGGTGGTGCGCATTGTATGGGTGTGTGTTACATAGATTCGCTAGTAGGAGTGAGAAAAACATCACGGGGTGGTGCGCATTGTATGGGTGTGTGTTACATTAGATTCGCTAGTAGGAGTGAGAAAAACATCACGGGGTGGTGCGCATTGTATGGGTGTGTGTTACATTAGATTCTCTAGTAGGAGTGAGAAAAACACGGGGTGGTGCGCATTGTATGGGTGTGTGTTACATTAGATTCGCTAGTAGGAGTGACAAAAACATCACGGGGTGGTGCGCATTGTATGGGTGTGTGTTACATTAGATTCACTAGGAGGAGTGAGAAAAACATCACGGGGTGGTGCGCATTGTATGGGTGTGTGTTACATTACATTCACTAGTAGGAGTGAGAAAAACATCACGGGGTGGTGCGAATTGTATGGGTGTGTGTTTTATTAGATTCACTAGTGGGAGTGAGAAAAACATCACGGGGTGGTGCGCATTGTATGGGTGTGTGTTACATTAGATTCACTAGTAGGAGTGAGAAAAACATCACGGTGTGGTGCGCATTGTATGGGTGTGTGTTACATTAGATTCACTAGTAGGAGTGAGAAAAACATCACGGGGTGGTGCGCATTGTATGGGTGTGTGTTAAATTAGATTCACTAGTAGGAGTGAGAAAAATATCACGGGGTGGTGCGCATTGTATGGGTGTGTGTTACATTAGATTCACTAGTAGGAGTGAGAAAAACATCACGGGGTGGTGCGCATTGTATGGGTGTGTGTTACATTAGATTCACTAGTAGGAGTGAGAAAAACATCACGGGGTGGTGCGCATTGTATGGGTGTGTGTTACATTAGATTCACTAGTAGGAGTGAGAAAAACATCACGGGGTGTTGCGCATTGTATGGGTGTGTGTTACATTAGATTCACTAGTAGGGGTGAGAAAAACATCACGGGGTGGTGCGCATTGTATGGGTGTGTGTTATATTAGATTCACTAGTAGGAGTGAGAAAAACATCACGGGGTGGTGCGCATTGTATGGGTGTGTGTTACATTACATTCACTAGTAGGAGTGAGAAAAACATCACGGGGTGGTGCGCATTATATGGGTGTGTGTTACATTAGATTCACCAGTAGGTGTGAGAAAAACATCACGGGGTGGTGCGCATTGTATGGGTGTGTTTTACATTAGATTCACCAGTAGGAGTGAGAAAAACATCACGGGGTGGGGCGCATTGTATGGGTGTGTGTTACATTACATTCACTAGTATTAGTGGGAAAAACATCACGGGGTGGTGCGCATTGTATGGGTGTGTGTTACATAGATTCACTAGTAGGAGTGAGAAAAACATCACAGGGTGGTGCGCATTGTATGGGTGTGTGTTACATTAGATTCACTAGTAGGAGTGAGAAAAACATCACGGGGTGGTGCGCATTGTATGGGTGTGTGTTACATTACATTCACTAGTAGGAGTGAGAAAAACATCACGGGGTGGTGCGCATTGTATGGGTGTGTGTTACATTACATTCACTAGTAGGAGTGAGAAGACATCACGGGGTGGTGCGCATTGTATGGGTGTGTGTTACATTACATTCACTAGTAGGAGTGAGAAATACATCACGGGGTGGTGCGCATTGTATGGATGTGTGTTACATTAGATTCACTAGTAGGAGTGAGAAATACATCACGGGGTGGTGCGCATTGTATGGATGTGTGTTACATTAGATTCACTAGTAGGAGTGAGAAAAACATCACGGGGTGGTGCGCATTGTATGGGTGTGTGTTACATTAGATTCACTAGTAGGAGTGAGAAAAACATCAAGGGGTGGTGCGCATTGTATGGGTGTGTGTTACATTAGATTCACTAGTAGGAGTGAGAAAAACATCACGGGGTGTTGCGCATTGTATGGGTGTGTGTTACATTAGATTCACTAGTAGGGGTGAGAAAAACATCACGGGGTGGTGCGCATTGTATGGGTGTGTGTTATATTAGATTCACTAGTAGGGGTGAGAAAAACATCACGGGGTGGTGCGCATTGTATGGGTGTGTGTTACATTACATTCACTAGTAGGAGTGAGAAAAACATCACGGGGTGGTGCGCATTATATGGGTGTGTGTTACATTAGATTCACCAGTAGGAGTGAGAAAAACATCACGGGGTGGTGCGCATTGTATGGGTGTGTTTTACATTAGATTCACCAGTAGGAGTGAGAAAAACATCACGGGGTGGGGCGCATTGTATGGGTGTGTGTTACATTACATTCACTAGTATTAGTGGGAAAAACATCACGGGGTGGTGCGCATTGTATGGGTGTGTGTTACATAGATTCACTAGTAGGAGTGAGAAAAACATCACGGGGTGGTGCGCATTGTATGGGTGTGTGTTACATTAGATTCACTAGTAGGAGTGAGAAAAACATCACGGGGTGGTGCGCATTGTATGGGTGTGTGTTACATTACATTCACTAGTAGGAGTGAGAAAAACATCACGGGGTGGTGCGCATTGTATGGGTGTGTGTTACATTACATTCACTAGTAGGAGTGAGAAAAACATCACGGGTTGGTGCGCATTGTATGGGTGTGTGTTACATTACATTCACTAGTAGGAGTGAGAAAAACATCACGGGGTGGTGCGCATTGTATGGGTGTGTGTTACATTAGATTCACTAGTAGGAGTGAGAAAAACATCACGGGGTGGTGCGCATTGTATGGGTGTGTGTTACATTAGATTCACTAGTAGGAGTGAGAAAAACATCACGGTGTGGTGCGCATTGTATGGGTGTGTGTTACATTAGATTCACTAGTAGGAGGGAGAAAAACATCACGGGGTGGTGCGCATTGTATGGGTGTGTGTTACATTAGATTCACTAGTAGGAGTGAGAAAAACATCACGGGGTGGTGCGCATTGTATGGGTGTGTGTTACATTAGATTCACTAGTAGGAGTGAGAAAAACATCACGGGGTGGTGCGCATTGTATGGGTGTGTGTTACATAGATTCACTAGTAGGAGTGAGAAAAACATCACGGGGTGGTGCGCATTGTATGGGTGTGTGTTACATAGATTCGCTAGTAGGAGTGAGAAAAACATCACGGGGTGGTGCGCATTGTATGGGTGTGTGTTACATTAGATTCGCTAGTAGGAGTGAGAAAAACATCACGGGGTGGTGCGCATTGTATGGGTGTGTGTTACATTAGATTCTCTAGTAGGAGTGAGAAAAACATCACGGGGTGGTGCGCATTGTATGTGTGTGTGTTACATTAGATTCGCTAGTAGGAGTGACAAAAACATCACGGGGTGGTGCGCATTGTATGGGTGTGTGTTACATTAGATTCACTAGGAGGAGTGAGAAAAACATCACGGGGTGGTGCGCATTGTATGGGTGTGTGTTACATTACATTCACTAGTAGGAGTGAGAAAAACATCACGGGGTGGTGCGAATTGTATGGGTGTGTGTTTTATTAGATTCACTAGTGGGAGTGAGAAAAACATCACGGGGTGGTGCGCATTGTATGGGTGTGTGTTACATTAGATTCACTAGTAGGAGTGAGAAAAACATCACGGTGTGGTGCGCATTGTATGGGTGTGTGTTACATTAGATTCACTAGTAGGAGTGAGAAAAACATCACGGGGTGGTGCGCATTGTATGGGTGTGTGTTAAATTAGATTCACTAGTAGGAGTGAGAAAAATATCACGGGGTGGTGCGCATTGTATGGGTGTGTGTTACATTAGATTCACTAGTAGGAGTGAGAAAAACATCACGGGGTGGTGCGCATTGTATGGGTGTGTGTTACATTAGATTCACTAGTAGGAGTGAGAAAAACATCACGGGGTGGTGCGCATTGTATGGGTGTGTGTTACATTAGATTCACTAGTAGGAGTGAGAAAAACATCACGGGGTGTTGCGCATTGTATGGGTGTGTGTTACATTAGATTCACTAGTAGGGGTGAGAAAAACATCACGGGGTGGTGCGCATTGTATGGGTGTGTGTTATATTAGATTCACTAGTAGGGGTGAGAAAAACATCACGGGGTGGTGCGCATTGTATGGGTGTGTGTTACATTACATTCACTAGTAGGAGTGAGAAAAACATCACGGGGTGGTGCGCATTATATGGGTGTGTGTTACATTAGATTCACCAGTAGGTGTGAGAAAAACATCACGGGGTGGTGCGCATTGTATGGGTGTGTTTTACATTAGATTCACCAGTAGGAGTGAGAAAAACATCACGGGGTGGGGCGCATTGTATGCGTGTGTGTTACATTACATTCACTAGTATTAGTGGGAAAAACATCACGGGGTGGTGCGCATTGTATGGGTGTGTGTTACATAGATTCACTAGTAGGAGTGAGAAAAACATCACGGGGTGGTGCGCATTGTATGGGTGTGTGTTACATTAGATTCACTAGTAGGAGTGAGAAAAACATCACGGGGTGGTGCGCATTGTATGGGTGTGTGTTACATTACATTCACTAGTAGGAGTGAGAAAAACATCACGGGGTGGTGCGCATTGTATGGGTGTGTGTTACATTACATTCACTAGTAGGAATGAGAAGACATCACGGGGTGGTGCGCATTGTATGGGTGTGTGTTACATTACATTCACTAGTAGGAGTGAGAAAAACATCACGGAGTGGTGCGCATTGTATGGGTGTGTGTTACATTAGATTCACTAGTAGGTGTGAGAAAAACATCACGGGGTGGTGCGCATTGTATGGGTGTGTGTTACATTACATTCACTAGTAGGAGTGAGAAAAACATCACGGGGTGGTGCGCATTGTATGGGTGTGTGTTACATTACATTCACTAGTATTAGTGAGAAAAACATCACGGGGTGGTGCGCATTGTATGGGTGTGTGTTACATTACATTCACTAGTAGGAGTGAGAAAAACATCACGGGGTGGTGCGCATTGTATGGGTGTGTGTTACATTAGATTCACAAGAAGGAGTGAGAAAAACATCACGGGGTGGTGCGCATTGTATGGGTGTGTGTTACATTAGATTCACTAGTAGGAGTGAGAAAAACATCAAGGGGTGGTGCGCATTGTATGGGTGTGTGTTACATTAGATTCACTAGTAGGAGTGAGAAATACATCACGGGGTGGTGCGCATTGTATGGATGTGTGTTACATTAGATTCACTAGTAGGAGTGAGAAAAACATCACGGGGTGGTGCGCATTGTATGGGTGTGTGTTACATTAGATTCACTAGTAGGAGTGAGAAAAACATCAAGGGGTGGTGCGCATTGTATGGGTGTGTGTTACATTAGATTCACTAGTAGGAGTGAGAAAAACATCACGGGGTGGTGCGCATTGTATGGGTGTGTGTTACATTAGATTCACTAGTAGGAGTGAGAAAAACATCACGGGGTGTTGCGCATTGTATGGGTGTGTGTTACATTAGATTCACTAGTAGGGGTGAGAAAAACATCACGGGGTGGTGCGCATTGTATGGGTGTGTGTTATATTAGATTCACTAGTAGGGGTGAGAAAAACATCACGGGGTGGTGCGCATTGTATGGGTGTGTGTTACATTACATTCACTAGTAGGAGTGAGAAAAACATCACGGGGTGGTGCGCATTATATGGGTGTGTGTTACATTAGATTCACCAGTAGGAGTGAGAAAAACATCACGGGGTGGTGCGCATTGTATGGGTGTGTTTTACATTAGATTCACCAGTAGGAGTGAGAAAAACATCACGGTGTGGGGCGCATTGTATGGGTGTGTGTTACATTACATTCACTAGTATTAGTGGGAAAAAAATCACGGGGTGGTGCGCATTGTATGGGTGTGTGTTACATAGATTCACTAGTAGGAGTGAGAAAAACATCACGGGGTGGTGCGCATTGTATGGGTGTGTGTTACATTAGATTCACTAGTAGGAGTGAGAAAAACATCACGGGGTGGTGCGCATTGTATGGGTGTGTGTTACATTACATTCACTAGTAGGAGTGAGAAAAACATCACGGGGTGGTGCACATTGTATGGGTGTGTGTTACATTACATTCACTAGTAGGAGTGAGAAAAACATCACGGGGTGGTGCGCATTGTATGGGTGTGTGTTACATTAGATTCACTAGTAGGAGTGAGAAAAACATCAAGGGGTGGTGCGCATTGTATGGGTGTGTGTTACATTAGATTCACTAGTAGGAGTGAGAAATACATCACGGGGTGGTGCGCATTGTATGGATGTGTGTTACATTAGATTCACTAGTAGGAGTGAGAAAAACATCACGGGGTGGTGCGCATTGTATGGGTGTGTGTTACATTAGATTCACTAGTAGGAGTGAGAAAAACATCAAGGGGTGGTGCGCATTGTATGGGTGTGTGTTACATTAGATTCACTAGTAGGAGTGAGAAAAACATCACGGGGTTGTGCGCATTGTATGGGTGTGTGTTACATTAGATTCACTAGTAGGGGTGAGAAAAACATCACGGGGTGGTGCGCATTGTATGGGTGTGTGTTACATTACATTCACTAGTAGGAGTGAGAAAAACATCACGGGGTGGTGCGCATTATATGGGTGTGTGTTACATTAGATTCACCAGTAGGAGTGAGAAAAACATCACGGGGTGGTGCGCATTGTATGGGTGTGTTTTACATTAGATTCACCAGTAGGAGTGAGAAAAACATCACGGGGTGGGGCGCATTGTATGGGTGTGTGTTACATTACATTCACTAGTATTAGTGGGAAAAACATCACGGGGTGGTGCGCATTGTATGGGTGTGTGTTACATAGATTCACTAGTAGGAGTGAGAAAAACATCACGGGGTGGTGCGCATTGTATGGGTGTGTGTTACATTAGATTCACTAGTAGGAGTGAGAAAAACATCACGGGGTGGTGCGCATTGTATGGGTGTGTGTTACATTACATTCACTAGTAGGAGTGAGAAAAACATCACGGGGTGGTGCGCATTGTATGGGTGTGTGTTACATTACATTCACTAGTAGGAGTGAGAAAAACATCACGGGTTGGTGCGCATTGTATGGGTGTGTGTTACATTACATTCACTAGTAGGAGTGAGAAAAACATCACGGGGTGGTGCGCATTGTATGGGTGTGTGTTACATTAGATTCACTAGTAGGAGTGAGAAAAACATCACGGGGTGGTGCGCATTGTATGGGTGTGTGTTACATTAGATTCACTAGTAGGAGTGAGAAAAACATCACGGTGTGGTGCGCATTGTATGGGTGTGTGTTACATTAGATTCACTAGTAGGAGGGAGAAAAACATCACGGGGTGGTGCGCATTGTATGGGTGTGTGTTACATTAGATTCACTCACCAGTAGGAGTGAGAAAAACATCACGGGGTGGTGCGCATTGTATGGGTGTGTGTTACATTACATTCACCAGTAGGAGTGAGAAAAACATCACGGGGTCGTGCGCATTGTATGGGTGTGTGTGTACATTACATTCACTAGTATTAGTGGGAAAAACATCACGGGTGGTGCGCATGTATGGGTGTGTGTTACATTACATTCACTAGTAGGAGTGAGAAAAACATCACGGGGTGGTGCGCATTGTATGGGTGTGTGTTACATTACATTCACTAGTAGGAGTGAGAAATACATCACGGGGTGATGCGCATTGTATGGGTGTGTGTTACATAGATTCACTAGTAGGAGTGAGAAAAACATCACGGGGTGGTGCGCATTGTATGGGTGTGTGTTACATTACATTCACTAGTAGGAGTGAGAAAAACATCACGGGGTGGTGCGCATTGTATGGGTGTGTGTTACATAGATTCACTAGTAGGAGTGAGAAAAACATCACGGGGTGGTGCGCATTGTATGGGTGTGTGTTACATTAGATTCACTAGTAGGAGTGAGAAAAACATCACGGGGTTTGTGCGCATTGTATGGGTGTGTGTTACATTAGATTCACTAGTAGGAGTGAGAAAAACATCACGGGGTGGTGCGCATTGTATGGGTGTGTGTTACATAGATTCACTAGTAGGAGTGAGAAAAACATCACGGGGTGGTGCGCATTGTATGGGTGTGTGTTACATAGATTCACTAGTAGGAGTGAGAAACACATCACGGGGTGGTGCGCATTGTATGGGTGTGTGTTACATTAGATTCACTAGTAGGAGTGAGAAAAACATCACGGGGTGGTGCGCATTGTATCGGTGTGTGTTACATTAGATTCACTAGTAGGAGTGAGAGAAACATCACGGGTTGGTGCGCATTGTATGGTGTGTGTTACATTAGATTCACTAGTAGGAGTGAGAGAAACATCACGGGGTGGTGCGCATTGTATGGGTGTGTGTTACATTAGATTCACTAGTAGGAGTGAGAAAAACATCACGGGGTGGTGCGCATTGTATGGGTGTGTGTTACATTAGATTTACTAGTAGGAGTGAGAAAAACATCACGGGGTGGTGCGCATTGTATGGGTGTGTGTTACATTAGATTCACTAGTAGGAGTGAGAAAAACATCACGGGGTGGTGCGCATTGTATGGGTGTGTGTTACATTAGATTCACTAGTAGGAGTGAGAAAAACATCACGGGGTGGTGCGCATTGTATGGGTGTGTGTTACATTAAATTCACTAGTAGGAGTGAGAAAAACATCACGGGGTGGTGCGCATTGTATGGGTGTGTGTTACGTTAGATTCACTAGTAGGAGTGAGAAAAACATCACGGGGTGGTGCGCATTGTATGGGTGTGTGTTACATTAGATTCACTAGTAGGAGTGAGAAAAACATCACGGGGTGGTGCGCATTGTATGGGTGTGTGTTACATTACATTCACTAGTAGGAGTGAGAAAAACATCACGGGTGGTGCGCATTGTTTGGGTGTGTGTTACATTACATTCACTAGTAGGAGTGAGAAAAACATCACGGGGTGGTGCGCATTGTATGGGTGTGTGTTACATTACATTCACTAGTAGGAGTGAGAAAAACATCACGGGGTGGTGCGCATTGTATGGGTGTGTGTTACATTAGATTCACTAGTAGGGGTGAGAAAAACATCACGGGGTGGTGCGCATTGTATGGGTGTGTGTTACATTACATTCACTAGTAGGAGTGAGAAAAACATCACGGGGTGGTGCGCATTGTATGGGTGTGTGTTACATAGATTCACTAGTAGGAGTGAGAAAAACATCACGGGGTGGTGCGCATTGTATGGGTGTGTGTTACATTAGATTCACCAGTAGGAGTGAGAAAAACATCACGGGGTGGTGCGCATTGTATGGGTGTGTTTTACATTAGATTCACCAGTAGGAGTGAGAAAAACATCACGGGGTGGTGCGCATTGTATGGGTGTGTGTTACATTACATTCTCCAGTAGGAGTGAGAAAAACATCACGGGGTGGTGCGCATTGTATGGGTGTGTGTTACATTACATTCACTAGTATTAGTGAGAAAAACATCACGGGGTGGTGCGCATTGTATGGGTGTGTGTTACATTACATTCACTAGTAGGAGTGAGAAAAACATCACGGGTGGTGCGCATTGTATGGGTGTGTGTTACATTAGATTCACAAGAAGGAGTGAGAAAAACATCACGGGGTGGTGCGCATTGTATGGGTGTGTGTTACATTAGATTCACTAGTAGGAGTGAGAAAAACATCAAGGGGTGGTGCGCATTGTATGGGTGTGTGTTACATTAGATTCACTAGTAGGAGTGAGAAATACATCACGGGGTGGTGCGCATTGTATGGGTGTGTGTTACATTAGATTCACTAGTAGGAGTGAGAAAAACATCACGGGGTGGTGCGCATTGTATGGGTGTGTGTTACATTAGATTCACTAGTAGGAGTGAGAAAAACATCAAGGGGTGGTGCGCATTGTATGGGTGTGTGTTACATTAGATTCACTAGTAGGAGTGAGAAAAACATCACGGGGTGGTGCGCATTGTATGGGTGTGTGTTACATTAGATTCACTAGTAGGAGTGAGAAAAACATCACGGGGTGTTGCGCATTGTATGGGTGTGTGTTACATTAGATTCACTAGTAGGGGTGAGAAAAACATCACGGGGTGGTGCGCATTGTATGGGTGTGTGTTATATTAGATTCACTAGTAGGGGTGAGAAAAACATCACGGGGTGGTGCGCATTGTATATGTGTGTGTTACATTACATTCACTAGTAGGAGTGAGAAAAACATCACGGGGTGGTGCGCATTTATGGGTGTGTGTTACATTAGATTCACCAGTAGGAGTGAGAAAAACATCACGGGGTGGTGCGCATTGTATGGGTGTGTTTTACATTATATTCACCAGTAGGAGTGAGAAAAACATCACGGGGTGGTGCGCATTGTATGGGTGTGTGTTACATTACATTCACCAGTAGGAGTGAGAAAAACATCACGGGGTGGTGCGCATTGTATGGGTGTGTGTTACATTACATTCACTAGTATTAGTGGGAAAAACATCACGGGGTGGTGCGCATTGTATGGGTGTGTGTTACATTACATTCACTAGTAGGAGTGAGAAAAACATCACGGGGTGGTGCGCATTGTATGGGTGTGTGTTACATTACATTCACTAGTAGGAGTGAGAAATACATCACGGGGTGATGCGCATTGTATGGGTGTGTGTTACATCAGATTCACTAGTAGGAGTGAGAAAAACATCACGGGGTGGTGCGCATTGTATGGGTGTGTGTTACATTACATTCACTAGTAGGAGTGAGAAAAACATCACGGGGTGGTGCGCATTGTATGGGTGTGTGTTACATAGATTCACTAGTAGGAGTGAGAAAAACATCACGGGGTGGTGCGCATTGTATGGGTGTGTGTTACATTAGATTCACTAGTAGGAGTGAGAAAAACATCACGGGCTTGTGCGCATTGTATGGGTGTGTGTTACATTAGATTCACTAGTAGGAGTGAAAAAAACATCACGGGGTGGTGCGCATTGTATGGGTGTGTTACATAGATTCACTAGTAGGAGTGAGAAAAACATCACGGGGTGGTGCGCATTGTATGGGTGTGTGTTACATAGATTCACTAGTAGGAGTGAGAAACACATCACGGGGTGGTGCGCATTGTATGGGTGTGTGTTACATTAGATTCACTAGTAGGAGTGAGAAAAACATCACGGGGTGGTGCGCATTGTATCGGTGTGTGTTACATTAGATTCACTAGTAGGAGTGAGAGAAACATCACGGGTTGGTGCGCATTGTATGGGTGTGTGTTACATTAGATTCACTAGTAGGAGTGAGAGAAACATCACGGGGTGGTGCGCATTGTATGGGTGTGTGTTACATTAGATTCACTAGTAGGAGTGAGAAAAACATCACGGGTTGGTGCGCATTGTATGGGTGTGTGTTACATTAGATTTACTAGTAGGAGTGAGAAAAACATCACGGGGTGGTGCGCATTGTATGGGTGTGTGTTACATTAGATTCACTAGTAGGAGTGAGAAAAACATCACGGGGTGGTGCGCATTGTATGGGTGTGTGTTACATTAGATTCACTAGTAGGAGTGAGAAAAACATCACGGGGTGGTGCGCATTGTATGGGTGTGTGTTACATTAAATTCACTAGTAGGAGTGAGAAAAACATCACGGGGTGGTGCGCATTTTATGGGTGTGTGTTACGTTAGATTCACTAGTAGGAGTGAGAAAAACATCACGGGGTGGTGCGCATTGTATGGGTGTGTGTTACATTAGATTCACTAGTAGGAGTGAGAAAAACATCACGGGGTGGTGCGCATTGTATGTGTGTGTGTTACATTACATTCACTAGTAGGAGTGAGAAAAACATCACGGGGTGGTGCGCATTGTTTGGGTGTGTGTTACATTACATTCACTAGTAGGAGTGAGAAAAACATCACGGGGTGGTGCGCATTGTATGGGTGTGTGTTACATTACATTCACTAGTAGGAGTGAGAAAAACATCACGGGGTGGTGCGCATTGTATGGGTGTGTGTTACATTACATTCACTAGTAGGAGTGAGAAAAACATCACGGGGTGGTGCGCATTGTATGGGTGTGTGTTACATTACATTCACTAGTAGGAGTGAGAAAAACATCACGTGGTGGTGCGCATTGTATGGGTGTGTGTTACATTACATTCACTAGTAGGAGTGAGAAAAACATCACAGGGTGGTGCGCATTGTATGGGTGTGTGTTACATTACATTCACTAGTAGGAGTGAGAAAAACATCACGGGGTGGTGCGCATTGTATGGGTGTGTGTTACATTAGATTCACTAGTAGGTGTGAGAAAAACATCACGGGGTGGTGCGCATTGTATGGGTGTGTGTTACATTACATTCACTAGTAGGAGTGAGAAAAACATCACGGGGTGGTGCGCATTGTATGGGGGTGTGTTACATAGATTCACTAGTAGGAGTGAGAAAAACATCACGGTGTGGTGCGCATTGTATGGGTGTGTGTTACATTAGATTCACTAGTAGGAGTGAGAAAAACATCACGGGGTGGTGCGCATTGTATCGGTGTGTGTTACATTAGATTCACTAGTAGGAGTGAGAGAAACATCACGGGTTGGTGCGCATTGTATGGGTGTGTGTTACATTAGATTCACTAGTAGGAGTGAGAGAAACATCACGGGGTGGTGCGCATTGTATGGGTGTGTGTTACATTAGATTCACTAGTAGGAGTGAGAAAAACATCACGGGTTGGTGCGCATTGTATGGGTGTGTGTTACATTAGATTTACTAGTAGGAGTGAGAAAAACATCACGGGGTGGTGCGCATTGTATGGGTGTGTGTTACATTAGATTCACTAGTAGGAGTGAGAAAACATCACGGGGTGGTGCGCATTGTATGGGTGTGTGTTACATTAGATTCACTAGTAGGAGTGATAAAAACATCACGGGGTGGTGCGCATTGTATGGGTGTGTGTTACATTAGATTCACTAGTAGGAGTGAGAAAAACATCACGGGGTGGTGCGCATTGTATGGGTGTGTGTTACATTAGATTCACTAGTAGGAGTGAGAAAAACATCACGGGGTGGTGCGCATTGTATGGGTGTGTGTTACATTACATTCACTAGTAGGAGTGACAAAAACATCACGGGGTGGTGCGCATTGTATGTGTGTGTGTTACATTACATTCACTAGTAGGAGTGAGAAAAACATCACGGGGTGGTGCGCATTGTTTGGGTGTGTGTTACATTACATTCACTAGTAGGAGTGAGAAAAACATCACGGGGTGGTGCGCATTGTATGGGTGTGTGTTACATTACATTCACTAGTAGGAGTGAGAAAAACATCACGGGGTGGTGCGCATTGTATGGGTGTGTGTTACATTACATTCACTAGTAGGAGTGAGAAAAACATCACGGGGTGGTGCGCATTGTATGGGTGTGTGTTACATAGATTCACTAGTAGGAGTGAGAAAAACATCACGGGGTGGTGCGCATTGTATGGGTGTGTGTTACATTAGATTCACTAGTAGGAGTGAGAAAAACATCACGGGCTTGTGCGCATTGTATGGGTGTGTGTTACATTAGATTCACTAGTAGGAGTGAAAAAAACATCACGGGTGGTGCGCATTGTATGGGTGTGTGTTACATAGATTCACTAGTAGGAGTGAGAAAAACATCACGGGGTGGTGCGCATTGTATGGGTGTGTGTTACATAGATTCACTAGTAGGAGTGAGAAACACATCACGGGGTGGTGCGCATTGTATGGGTGTGTGTTACATTAGATTCACTAGTAGGAGTGAGAAAAACATCACGGGGTGGTGCGCATTGTATCGGTGTGTGTTACATTAGATTCACTAGTAGGAGTGAGAGAAACATCACGGGTTGGTGCGCATTGTATGGGTGTGTGTTACATTAGATTCACTAGTAGGAGTGAGAGAAACATCACGGGGTGGTGCGCATTGTATGGGTGTGTGTTACATTAGATTCACTAGTAGGAGTGAGAAAAACATCACGGGTTGGTGCGCATTGTATGGGTGTGTGTTACATTAGATTTACTAGTAGGAGTGAGAAAAACATCACGGGGTGGTGCGCATTGTATGGGTGTGTGTTACATTAGATTCACTAGTAGGAGTGAGAAAAACATCACGGGGTGGTGCGCATTGTATGGGTGTGTGTTACATTAGATTCACTAGTAGGAGTGAGAAAAACATCACGGGGTGGTGCGCATTGTATGGGTGTGTGTTACATTAAATTCACTAGTAGGAGTGAGAAAAACATCACGGGGTGGTGCGCATTGTATGGGTGTGTGTTACATTAGATTCACTAGTAGGAGTGAGAAAAACATCACGGGGTGGTGCGCATTGTATGGGTGTGTGTTACATTAGATTCACTAGTAGGAGTGAGAAAAACATCACGGGGTGGTGCGCATTGTATGTGTGTGTGTTACATTACATTCACTAGTAGGAGTGAGAAAAACATCACGGGGTGGTGCGCATTGTTTGGGTGTGTGTTACATTACATTCACTAGTAGGAGTGAGAAAAA
The DNA here is from genome assembly GCF_034190915.1 of Cavia porcellus. Classification (NCBI taxonomy): domain Eukaryota; kingdom Metazoa; phylum Chordata; class Mammalia; order Rodentia; family Caviidae; genus Cavia; species Cavia porcellus. The sequence continues at coordinate 50,736 of NW_026947927.1, read as the reverse complement.
CATCACGGGGTGGTGCGCATTGTATGGGTGTGTGTTACATTACATTCACTAGTAGGAGTGAGAAAAACATCACGGGGTGGTGCGCATTGTATGGGTGTGTGTTACATTACATTCACTAGTAGGAGTGAGAAAAACATCACGGGGTGGTGCGCATTGTATGGGTGTGTGTTACATTACATTCACTAGTAGGAGTGAGAAAAACATCACGTGGTGGTGCGCATTGTATGGGTGTGTGTTACATTACATTCACTAGTAGGAGTGAGAAAACATCACAGGGTGGTGCGCATTGTATGGGTGTGTGTTACATTACATTCACTAGTAGGAGTGAGAAAAACATCACGGGGTGGTGCGCATTGTATGGGTGTGTGTTACATTAGATTCACTAGTAGGTGTGAGAAAAACATCACGGGGTGGTGCGCATTGTATGGGTGTGTGTTACATTACATTCACTAGTAGGAGTGAGAAAAACATCACGGGGTGGTGAGCATTGTATGGGGGTGTGTTACATAGATTCACTAGTAGGAGTGAGAAAAACATCACGGTGTGGTGCGCATTGTATGGGTGTGTGTTACATTAGATTCACTAGTAGGAGTGAGAAAAACATCACGGGGTGGTGCGCATTGTATCGGTGTGTGTTACATTAGATTCACTAGTAGGAGTGAGAGAAACATCACGGGTTGGTGCGCATTGTATGGCTGTGTGTTACATTAGATTCACTAGTAGGAGTGAGAGAAACATCACGGGGTGGTGCGCATTGTATGGGTGTGTGTTACATTAGATTCACTAGTAGGAGTGAGAAAAACATCACGGGTTGGTGCGCATTGTATGGGTGTGTGTTACATTAGATTTACTAGTAGGAGTGAGAAAAACATCACGGGGTGGTGCGCATTGTATGGGTGTGTGTTACATTAGATTCACTAGTAGGAGTGAGAAAAACATCACGGGGTCGTGCGCATTGTATGGGTGTGTGTTACATTAGATTCACTAGTAGGAGTGAGAAAAACATCACGGGGTGGTGCGCATTGTATGGGTGTGTGTTACATTAAATTCACTAGTAGGAGTGAGAAAAACATCACGGGGTGGTGCGCATTGTATGGGTGTGTGTTACATTAGATTCACTAGTAGGAGTGAGAAAAACATCACGGGGTGGTGCGCTATGTATGGGTGTGTGTTACATTAGATTCACTAGTAGGAGTGAGAAAAACATCACGGGGTGGTGCGCATTGTATGGGTGTGTGTTACATTAGATTCACTAGTAGGAGTGAGAAAAACATCACGGGGTGGTGCGCATTGTATGTGTGTGTGTTACATTACATTCACTAGTAGGAGTGAGAAAAACATCACGGGGTGGTGCGCATTGTTTGGGTGTGTGTTACATTACATTCACTAGTAGGAGTGAGAAAAACATCACGGGGTGGTGCGCATTGTATGGGTGTGTGTTACATTACATTCACTAGTAGGAGTGAGAAAAACATCACGGGGTGGTGCGCATTGTATGGGTGTGTGTTACATTACATTCACTAGTAGGAGTGAGAAAAACATCACGGGGTGGTGCGCATTGTATGGGTGTGTGTTACATTACATTCACTAGTAGGAGTGAGAAAAACATCACGTGGTGGTGCGCATTGTATGGGTGTGTGTTACATTACATTCACTAGTAGGAGTGAGAAAACATCACAGGGTGGTGCGCATTGTATGGGTGTGTGTTACATTACATTCACTAGTAGGAGTGAGAAAAACATCACGGGGTGGTGCGCATTGTATGGGTGTGTGTTACATTAGATTCACTAGTAGGTGTGAGAAAAACATCACGGGGTGGTGCGCATTGTATGGGTGTGTGTTACATTACATTCACTAGTAGGAGTGAGAAAAACATCACGGGGTGGTGAGCATTGTATGGGGGTGTGTTACATAGATTCACTAGTAGGAGTGAGAAAAACATCACGGTGTGGTGCGCATTGTATGGGTGTGTGTTACATTAGATTCACTAGTAGGAGTGAGAAAAACATCACGGGGTGGTGCGCATTGTATCGGTGTGTGTTACATTAGATTCACTAGTAGGAGTGAGAGAAACATCACGGGTTGGTGCGCATTGTATGGGTGTGTGTTACATTAGATTCACTAGTAGGAGTTAGAGAAACATCACGGGGTGGTGCGCATTGTATGGGTGTGTGTTACATTAGATTCACTAGTAGGAGTGAGAAAAACATCACGGGTTGGTGCGCATTGTATGGGTGTGTGTTACATTAGATTTACTAGTAGGAGTGAGAAAAACATCACGGGGTGGTGCGCATTGTATGGGTGTGTGTTACATTAGATTCACTAGTAGGAGTGAGAAAAACATCACGGGGTCGTGCGCATTGTATGGGTGTGTGTTACATTAGATTCAATAGTAGGAGTGAGAAAAACATCACGGGGTGGTGCGCATTGTATGGGTGTGTGTTACATTAGATTCACTAGTAGGAGTGAGAAAAACATCACGGGGTGGTGCGCATTGTATGGGTGTGTGTTACATTAGATTCACTAGTAGGAGTGAGAAAAACATCACGGGGTGGTGCGCATTGTATGGGTGTGTGTTACATTACATTCACTAGTAGGAGTGACAAAAACATCACGGGGTGGTGCGCATTGTATGTGTGTGTGTTACATTACATTCACTAGTAGGAGTGAGAAAAACATCACGGGGTGGTGCGCATTGTTTGGGTGTGTGTTACATTACATTCACTAGTAGGAGTGAGAAAAACATCACGGGGTGGTGCGCATTGTATGGGTGTGTGTTACATTACATTCACTAGTAGGAGTGAGAAAAACATCACGGGGTGGTGCGCATTGTATGGGTGTGTGTTACATTACATTCACTAGTAGGAGTGAGAAAAACATCACGGGGTGGTGCGCATTGTATGGGTGTGTGTTACATTACATTCACTAGTAGGAGTGAGAAAAACATCACGTGGTGGTGCGCATTGTATGGGTGTGTGTTACATTACATTCACTAGTAGGAGTGAGAAAACATCACAGGGTGGTGCGCATTGTATGGGTGTGTGTTACATTACATTCACTAGTAGGAGTGAGAAAAACATCACGGGGTGGTGCGCATTGTATGGGTGTGTGTTACATTAGATTCACTAGTAGGTGTGAGAAAAACATCACGGGGTGGTGCGCATTGTATGGGTGTGTGTTACATTACATTCACTAGTAGGAGTGAGAAAAACATCACGGGGTGGTGAGCATTGTATGGGGGTGTGTTACATAGATTCACTAGTAGGAGTGAGAAAAACATCACGGTGTGGTGCGCATTGTATGGGTGTGTGTTACATTAGATTCACTAGTAGGAGTGAGAAAAACATCACGGGGTGGTGCACATTTTATGGGTGTGTGTTACATTAGATTCACTAGTAGGAGTGAGAAAAACATCACGGGGTGGTGCGCATTGTATGGGTGTGTGTTACATTACAATCACTAGTAGGAGTGAGAAAAACATCACGGGGTGGTGCGCATTGTATGGGTGTGTGTTACATTAGATTCACTAGTAGGAGTGAGAAAAACATCACGGGGTGGTGAGCATTGTATGGGGGTGTGTTACATAGATTCACTAGTAGGAGTGAGAAAAACATCACGGTGTGGTGCGCATTGTATGGGTGTGTGTTACATTAGATTCACTAGTAGGAGTGAGAAAAACATCACGGGGTGGTGCACATTTTATGGGTGTGTGTTACATTAGATTCACTAGTAGGAGTGAGAAAACATCACGGGGTGGTGCGCATTGTATGGGTGTGTGTTACATTACATTCACTAGTAGGAGTGAGAAAAACATCACGGGGTGGTGCGCATTGTATGGGTGTGTGTTACATTAGATTCACTAGTAGGAGTGAGAAAAACATCACGGGGTGGTGCGCATTGTATGGGTGTGTGTTACATTAGATTCACTAGTGGGAGTGAGAAAAACATCACGGGGTGGTGCGCATTGTATGGGTGTTTGTTACATTAGATTCACTAGTAGGAGTGAGAAAAACATCACGGGGTGGTGCGCATTTTATTGGTGTGTGTTACATTACATTCACTAGTAGGAGTGAGAAAAACATCACGGGGTGGTGCGCATTGTATGGGTGTGTGTTACATTACATTCACTAGTGGGAGTGAGAAAAACATCACGGGGTGGTGCGCATTGTATGGGTGTGTGTTACATTAGATTCACTAGTGGGAGTGAGAAAAACATCACGGGGTGGTGCGCATTGTATGGGTGTGTGTTACATTAGACTCACTAGTAGGAGTGAGAAAAACATCACGGGGTGGTGCGCATTGTATGGGTGTGTGTTACATTAAATTCACTAGTAGGAGTGAGAAAAACATCACGGGGTGGTGCGCATTGTATGGGTGTGTGTTACGTTAGATTCACTAGTAGGAGTGAGAAAAACATCACGGGGTGGTGCGCATTGTATGGGTGTGTGTTACATTAGATTCACTAGTAGGAGTGAGAAAAACATCACGGGGTGGTGCGCATTGTATGTGTGTGTGTTACATTACATTCACTAGTAGGAGTGAGAAAAACATCACGGGGTGGTGCGCATTGTTTGGGTGTGTGTTACATTACATTCACTAGTAGGAGTGAGAAAAACATCACGGGGTGGTGCGCATTGTATGGGTGTGTGTTACATTACATTCACTAGTAGGAGTGAGAAAAACATCACGGGGTGGTGCGCATTGTATGGGTGTGTGTTACATTACATTCACTAGTAGGAGTGAGAAAAACATCACGGGGTGGTGCGCATTGTATGGGTGTGTGTTACATTACATTCACTAGTAGGAGTGAGAAAAACATCACGTGGTGGTGCGCATTGTATGGGTGTGTGTTACATTACATTCACTAGTAGGAGTGAGAAAACATCACAGGGTGGTGCGCATTGTATGGGTGTGTGTTACATTACATTCACTAGTAGGAGTGAGAAAAACATCACGGGGTGGTGCGCATTGTATGGGTGTGTGTTACATTAGATTCACTAGTAGGTGTGAGAAAAACATCACGGGGTGGTGCGCATTGTATGGGTGCGTGTTACATTACATTCACTAGTAGGAGTGAGAAAAACATCACGGGGTGGTGAGCATTGTATGGGGGTGTGTTACATAGATTCACTAGTAGGAGTGAGAAAAACATCACGGTGTGGTGCGCATTGTATGGGTGTGTGTTACATTAGATTCACTAGTAGGAGTGAGAAAAACATCACGGGGTGGTGCGCATTGTATCGGTGTGTGTTACATTAGATTCACTAGTAGGAGTGAGAGAAACATCACGGGTTGGTGCGCATTGTATGGGTGTGTGTTACATTAGATTCACTAGTAGGAGTGAGAGAAACATCACGGGGTGGTGCGCATTGTATGGGTGTGTGTTACATTAGATTCACTAGTAGGAGTGAGAAAAACATCACGGGTTGGTGCGCATTGTATGGGTGTGTGTTACATTAGATTTACTAGTAGGAGTGAGAAAAACATCACGGGGTGGTGCGCATTGTATGGGTGTGTGTTACATTAGATTCACTAGTAGGAGTGAGAAAAACATCACGGGGTGGTGCGCATTGTATGGGTGTGTGTTACATTAGATTCACTAGTAGGAGTGATAAAAACATCACGGGGTGGTGCGCATTGTATGGGTGTGTGTTACATTAGATTCACTAGTAGGAGTGAGAAAAACATCACGGGGTGGTACGCATTGTATGGGTGTGTGTTACATTAGATTCACTAGTAGGAGTGAGAAAAACATCACGGGGTGGTGCGCATTGTATGGGTGTGTGTTACATTACATTCACTAGTAGGAGTGACAAAAACATCACGGGGTGGTGCGCATTGTATGTGTGTGTGTTACATTACATTCACTAGTAGGAGTGAGAAAAACATCACGGGGTGGTGCGCATTGTTTGGGTGTGTGTTACATTAAATTCACTAGTAGGAGTGAGAAAAACATCACGGGGTGGTGCGCATTGTATGGGTGTGTGTTACATTACATTCACTAGTAGGAGTGAGAAAAACATCACGGGGTGGTGCGCATTGTATGGGTGTGTGTTACATTACATTCACTAGTAGGAGTGAGAAAAACATCACGGGGTGGTGCGCATTGTATGGGTGTGTGTTACATAGATTCACTAGTAGGAGTGAGAAAAACATCACGGGGTGGTGCGCATTGTATGGGTGTGTGTTACATTAGATTCACTAGTAGGAGTGAGAAAAACATCACGGGCTTGTGCGCATTGTATGGGTGTGTGTTACATTAGATTCACTAGTAGGAGTGAAAAAAACATCACGGGGTGGTGCGCATTGTATGGGTGTGTGTTACATAGATTCACTAGTAGGAGTGAGAAAAACATCACGGGGTGGTGCGCATTGTATGGGTGTGTGTTACATAGATTCACTAGTAGGAGTGAGAAACACATCACGGGGTGGTGCGCATTGTATGGGTGTGTGTTACATTAGATTCACTAGTAGGAGTGAGAAAAACATCACGGGGTGGTGCGCATTGTATCGGTGTGTGTTACATTAGATTCACTAGTAGGAGTGAGAGAAACATCACGGGTTGGTGCGCATTGTATGGGTGTGTGTTACATTAGATTCACTAGTAGGAGTGAGAGAAACATCACGGGGTGGTGCGCATTGTATGGGTGTGTGTTACATTAGATTCACTAGTAGGAGTGAGAAAAACATCACGGGTTGGTGCGCATTGTATGGGTGTGTGTTACATTAGATTCACTAGTAGGAGTGAGAAAAACATCACGGGGTGGTGCGCATTGTATGGGTGTGTGTTACATTAGATTCACTAGTAGGAGTGAGAAAAACATCACGGGGTGGTGCGCATTGTATGGGTGTGTGTTACATTAGATTCACTAGTAGGAGTGAGAAAAACATCACGGGGTGGTGCGCATTGTATGGGTGTGTGTTACATTAGATTCACTAGTAGGAGTGAGAAAAACATCACGGGGTGGTGCGCATTGTATGGGTGTGTGTTACATTAGATTCACTAGTAGGAGTGAGAAAAACATCACGGGGTGGTGCGCATTGTATGGGTGTGTGTTACATTAGATTCACTAGTAGGAGTGAGAAAAACATCACGGGGTGGTGCGCATTGTATGTGTGTGTGTTACATTACATTCACTAGTAGGAGTGAGAAAAACATCACGGGGTGGTGCGCATTGTTTGGGTGTGTGTTACATTACATTCACTAGTAGGAGTGAGAAAAACATCACGGGGTGGTGCGCATTGTATGGGTGTGTGTTACATTACATTCACTAGTAGGAGTGAGAAAAACATCACGCGGTGGTGCGCATTGTATGGGTGTGTGTTACATTACATTCACTAGTAGGAGTGAGAAAAACATCACGGGGTGGTGCGCATTGTATGGGTGTGTGTTACATTACATTCACTAGTAGGAGTGAGAAAAACATCACGTGGTGGTGCGCATTGTATGGGTGTGTGTTACATTACATTCACTAGTAGGAGTGAGAAAACATCACAGGGTGGTGCGCATTGTATGGGTGTGTGTTACATTACATTCACTAGTAGGAGTGAGAAAAACATCACGGGGTGGTGCGCATTGTATGGGTGTGTGTTACATTAGATTCACTAGTAGGTGTGAGAAAAACATCACGGGGTGGTGCGCATTGTATGGGTGTGTGTTACATTACATTCACTAGTAGGAGTGAGAAAAACATCACGGGGTGGTGAGCATTGTATGGGGGTGTGTTACATAGATTCACTAGTAGGAGTGAGAAAAACATCACGGTGTGGTGCGCATTGTATGGGTGTGTGTTACATTAGATTCACTAGTAGGAGTGAGAAAAACATCACGGGGTGGTGCGCATTGTATCGGTGTGTGTTACATTAGATTCACTAGTAGGAGTGAGAGAAACATCACGGGTTGGTGCGCATTGTATGGCTGTGTGTTACATTAGATTCACTAGTAGGAGTGAGAGAAACATCACGGGGTGGTGCGCATTGTATGGGTGTGTGTTACATTAGATTCACTAGTAGGAGTGAGAAAAACATCACGGGTTGGTGCGCATTGTATGGGTGTGTGTTACATTAGATTTACTAGTAGGAGTGAGAAAAACATCACGGGGTGGTGCGCATTGTATGGGTGTGTGTTACATTAGATTCACTAGTAGGAGTGAGAAAAACATCACGGGGTCGTGCGCATTGTATGGGTGTGTGTTACATTAGATTCACTAGTAGGAGTGAGAAAAACATCACGGGGTGGTGCGCATTGTATGGGTGTGTGTTACATTAAATTCACTAGTAGGAGTGAGAAAAACATCACGGGGTGGTGCGCATTGTATGGGTGTGTGTTACATTAGATTCACTAGTAGGAGTGAGAAAAACATCACGGGGTGGTGCGCTATGTATGGGTGTGTGTTACATTAGATTCACTAGTAGGAGTGAGAAAAACATCACGGGGTGGTGCGCATTGTATGGGTGTGTGTTACATTAGATTCACTAGTAGGAGTGAGAAAAACATCACGGGGTGGTGCGCATTGTATGTGTGTGTGTTACATTACATTCACTAGTAGGAGTGAGAAAAACATCACGGGGTGGTGCGCATTGTTTGGGTGTGTGTTACATTACATTCACTAGTAGGAGTGAGAAAAACATCACGGGGTGGTGCGCATTGTATGGGTGTGTGTTACATTACATTCACTAGTAGGAGTGAGAAAAACATCACGGGGTGGTGCGCATTGTATGGGTGTGTGTTACATTACATTCACTAGTAGGAGTGAGAAAAACATCACGGGGTGGTGCGCATTGTATGGGTGTGTGTTACATTACATTCACTAGTAGGAGTGAGAAAAACATCACGTGGTGGTGCGCATTGTATGGGTGTGTGTTACATTACATTCACTAGTAGGAGTGAGAAAACATCACAGGGTGGTGCGCATTGTATGGGTGTGTGTTACATTACATTCACTAGTAGGAGTGAGAAAAACATCACGGGGTGGTGCGCATTGTATGGGTGTGTGTTACATTAGATTCACTAGTAGGTGTGAGAAAAACATCACGGGGTGGTGCGCATTGTATGGGTGTGTGTTACATTACATTCACTAGTAGGAGTGAGAAAAACATCACGGGGTGGTGAGCATTGTATGGGGGTGTGTTACATAGATTCACTAGTAGGAGTGAGAAAAACATCACGGTGTGGTGCGCATTGTATGGGTGTGTGTTACATTAGATTCACTAGTAGGAGTGAGAAAAACATCACGGGGTGGTGCGCATTGTATCGGTGTGTGTTACATTAGATTCACTAGTAGGAGTGAGAGAAACATCACGGGTTGGTGCGCATTGTATGGGTGTGTGTTACATTAGATTCACTAGTAGGAGTGAGAGAAACATCACGGGGTGGTGCGCATTGTATGGGTGTGTGTTACATTAGATTCACTAGTAGGAGTGAGAAAAACATCACGGGTTGGTGCGCATTGTATGGGTGTGTGTTACATTAGATTTACTAGTAGGAGTGAGAAAAACATCACGGGGTGGTGCGCATTGTATGGGTGTGTGTTACATTAGATTCACTAGTAGGAGTGAGAAAAACATCACGGGGTCGTGCGCATTGTATGGGTGTGTGTTACATTAGATTCAATAGTAGGAGTGAGAAAAACATCACGGGGTGGTGCGCATTGTATGGGTGTGTGTTACATTAGATTCACTAGTAGGAGTGAGAAAAACATCACGGGGTCGTGCGCATTGTATGGGTGTGTGTTACATTAGATTCAATAGTAGGAGTGAGAAAAACATCACGGGGTGGTGCGCATTGTATGGGTGTGTGTTACATTAGAACTAGTAGGAGTGAGAAAAACATCACGGGGTGGTGCGCATTGTATGGGTGTGTGTTACATTAGATTCACTAGTAGGAGTGAGAAAAACATCACTGGGTGGTGCGCATTGTATGGGTGTGTGTTACATTAGATTCACTAGTAGGAGTGAGAAAAACATCACGGGGTGGTGCGCATTGTATGGGTGTGTGTTACATTACATTCACTAGTAGGAGTGACAAAAACATCACGGGGTGGTGCGCATTGTATGTGTGTGTGTTACATTACATTCACTAGTAGGAGTGAGAAAAACATCACGGGGTGGTGCGCATTGTTTGGGTGTGTGTTACATTACATTCACTAGTAGGAGTGAGAAAAACATCACGGGGTGGTGCGCATTGTATGGGTGTGTGTTACATTACATTCACTAGTAGGAGTGAGAAAAACATCACGGGGTGGTGCGCATTGTATGGGTGTGTGTTACATTACATTCACTAGTAGGAGTGAGAAAAACATCACGTGGTGGTGCGCATTGTATGGGTGTGTGTTACATTACATTCACTAGTAGGAGTGAGAAAACATCACAGGGTGGTGCGCATTGTATGGGTGTGTGTTACATTACATTCACTAGTAGGAGTGAGAAAAACATCACGGGGTGGTGCGCATTGTATGGGTGTGTGTTACATTAGATTCACTAGTAGGTGTGAGAAAAACATCACGGGGTGGTGCGCATTGTATGGGTGTGTGTTACATTACATTCACTAGTAGGAGTGAGAAATACATCACGGGGTGGTGAGCATTGTATGGGGGTGTGTTACATAGATTCACTAGTAGGAGTGAGAAAAACATCACGGTGTGGTGCGCATTGTATGGGTGTGTGTTACATTAGATTCACTAGTAGGAGTGAGAAAAACATCACGGGGTGGTGCACATTTTATGGGTGTGTGTTACATTAGATTCACTAGTAGGAGTGAGAAAAACATCACGGGGTGGTGCGCATTGTATGGGTGTGTGTTACATTACAATCACTAGTAGGAGTGAGAAAAACATCACGGGGTGGTGCGCATTGTATGGGTGTGTGTTACATTAGATTCACTAGTAGGAGTGAGAAAAACATCACGGGGTGGTGTGCATTGTATGGGTGTGTGTTACATTACATTCACTAGTAGGAGTGAGAAAAACATCACGGGGTGGTGCGCATTGTATGGGTGTGTGTTACATTAGATTCACTAGTAGGGGTGAGAAAAACATCACGGGGTGGTGCGCATTGTATGGGTGTGTGTTACATTAGATTCACTAGTAGGGGTGAGAAAAACATCACGGGGTGGTGCGCCTTGTATGGGTGTGTGTTACATTACATTCACTAGTAGGAGTGAGAAAAACATCACGGGGTGGTGCGCATTATATGGGTGTGTGTTACATTAGATTAACCAGTAGGAGTGAGAAAAACATCACGGGGTGGTGTGCATTGTATGGGTGTGTTTTACATTAGATTCACTAGTAGGAGTGAGAAAAACATCACGGGGTGGTGCGCATTGTATGGGTGTGTGTTACATTACATTCACTAGTAGGAGTGAGAAAAACATCACGGGGTGGTGCGGATTGTATGGGTGTGTGTTACATTAGATTCACAAGAAGGAGTGAGAAAAACATCACGGGGTGGTGCGCATTGTATGGGTGTGTGTTACATTAGATTCACTAGTAGGAGTGAGAAATACATCACGGGGTGGTGCGCATTGTATGGATGTGTGTTACATTAGATTCACTAGTAGGAGTGAGAAAAACATCAAGGGGTGGTGCGGATTGTATGGGTGTGTGTTACATTAGATTCACTAGTAGGAGTGAGAAAAACATCAAGGGGTGGTGCGCATTGTATGGGTGTGTGTTACATTAGATTCACTAGTAGGAGTGAGAAAAACATCAAGGGGTGGTGCGCATTGTATGGGTGTGTGTTACATTAGATTCACTAGTAGGAGTGAGAAATACATCACGGGGTGGTGCGCATTGTATGGGTGTGTGTTACATTAGATTCACTAGTAGGAGTGAGAAAAACATCAAGGGGTGGTGCGCATTGTATGGGTGTGTGTTACATTAGATTCACAAGTAGGAGTGAGAAAAACATCACGGGGTGGTGCGCATTGTATGGGTGTGTGTTACATTAGATTCACTAGTAGGAGTGAGAAAAACATCACGGGGTGTTGCGCATTATATGGGTGGGTGTTACATTAGATTCACTAGTAGGGGTGAGAAAAACATCACGGGGTGGTGCGCATTGTATGGGTGTGTGTTATATTAGATTCACTAGTAGGGGTGAGAAAAACATCACGGGGTGGTGCGCATTGTATGGGTGTGTGTTACATTACATTCACTAGTAGGAGTGAGAAAAACATCACGGGGTGGTGCGCATTATATGGGTGTGTGTTACATTAGATTCACCAGTAGGAGTGAGAAAAACATCACGGGGTGGTGCGCATTGTATGGGTGTGTTTTACATTAGATTCACCAGTAGGAGTGAGAAAAACATCACGGGGTGGTGCGCATTGTATGGGTGTGTATTACATTACCTTCACCAGTAGGAGTGAGAAAAACATCACGGGGTGGTGCGCATTGTATGGGTGTGTGTTACATTACATTCACTAGTATTAGTGGGAAAAACATCACGGGGTGGTGCGCATTGTATGGGTGTGTGTTACATTACATTCACTAGTAGGAGTGAGAAAAACATCACGGGGTGGTGCGCATTGTATGGGTGTGTGTTACATTAGATTCACTAGTAGGAGTGAGAGAAACATCATGGGGTGGTGCGCATTGTATGGCTGTGTGTTACATTAGATTCACTAGTAGGAGTGAGAAAAACATCACGGGTTGGTGCGCATTGTATGGGTGTGTGTTACATTAGATTCAGTAGTAGGAGTGAGAAAAACATCACGGGGTGGTGCGCATTGTATGGGTGTGTGTTACATTAGATTCACTAGTAGGAGTGAGAAAAACATCACGGGGTGGTGCGCATTGTATGGGTGTGTGTTACATTAGATTCACTAGTAGGAGTGAGAAAAACATCACGGGGTGGTGCGCATTGTATGGGTGTGTGTTACATTAGATTCACTAGTAGGAGTGAGAAAAACATCACGGGGTGGTGCGCATTGTATGGGTGTGTGTTACATAGATTCGCTAGTAGGAGTGAGAAAAACGTCACGGGGTGGTGCGCATTGTATGGGTGTGTGTTACATAGATTCGCTAGTAGGAGTGAGAAAAACATCACGGGGAGGTGCGCATTGTATGGGTGTGTGTTACATTAGATTCGCTAGTAGGAGTGAGAAAAACATCACGGGGTGGTGCGCATTGTATGGGTGTGTGTTACATTAGATTCACTAGTAGGAGTGAGAAAAACATCACGGGGTGTTGCGCATTGTATGGGTGTGTGTTACATTAGATTCGCTAGTAGGAGTGACAAAAACATCACGGGGTGGTGCGCATTGTATGGGTGTGTGTTACATTAGATTCACTAGTAGGAGTGAGAAAAACATCACGGGGTGGTGCGCATTGTATTTGTGTGTGTTACATTAGATTCACTAGTAGGAGTGACAAAAACATCTCGGTGTGGTGCGCATTGTATGGGTGTGTGTTACATTAGATTCACTAGTAGGAGTGAGAAAAACATCAGGGGTGGTGCGCATTGTATGGGTGTGTGTTACATTAGATTCACTAGTAGGAGTGAGAAAAACATCACGGGTGGTGCGCATTGTATGGGTGTGTGTTACATTAGATTCACTAGTGGGAGTGAGAAAAACATCACGGGGTGGTGCGCATTGTATGGGTGTGTGTTACATTAGATTCACTAGTAGGAGTGAGAAAAACATCACGGGGTGGTGCGCATTGTATGGTTGTGTGTTACATTAGATTCACTAGTAGGAGTGAGAAAAACATCACGGGGTGGTGCGCATTGTATGGGTGTGTGTTACATTAGATTCACTAGTAGGAGTGAGAAAAACATCACGGGGTGGTGCGCATTGTATGGGTGTGTGTTACATTACATTCACTAGTAGGAGTGAGAAATACATCACGGGGTGGTGCGCATTGTATGGGTGTGTGTTACATTAGATTCACAAGAAGGAGTGAGAAAAACATAACGGGGTGGTGCGCATTGTATGGGTGTGTGTTACATTAGATTCACTAGTAGGAGTGAGAAAAACATCAAGGGGTGGTGCGCATTGTATGGGTGTGTGTTACATTAGATTCACTAGTAGGAGTGAGAAATACATCACGGGGTGGTGCGCATTGTATGGGTGTGTGTTACATTAGATTCACTAGTAGGAGTGAGAAAAACATCACGGGGTGGTGCGCATTGTATGGGTGTGTGTTACATTAGATTCACTAGTAGGAGTGAGAAAAACATCACGGGGTGGTGCGCATTGTATGGGTGTGTGTTACATTAGATTCACTAGTAGGAGTGAGAAAAACATCACGGGGTGGTGCGCATTGTATGGGTGTGTGTTACATTAGATTCACTAGTAGGAGTGAGAAAAACATCACGGGGTGTTGCGCATTGTATGGGTGTGTGTTACATTAGATTCACTAGTAGGGGTGAGAAAAACATCACGGGGTGGTGCGCATTGTATGGGTGTGTGTTATATTAGATTCACTAGTAGGGGTGAGAAAAACATCACGGGGTGGTGCGCATTGTATATGTGTGTGTTACATTACATTCACTAGTAGGAGTGACAAAAACATCACGGGGTGGTGCGCATTATATGGGTGTGTGTTACATTAGATTCACCAGTAGGAGTGAGAAAAACATCACGGGATGGTGCGCATTGTATGGGTGTGTTTTACATTAGATTCACCAGTAGGAGTGAGAAAAACATCACGGGGTGGTGCGCATTGTATGGGTGTGTGTTACATTACATTCACCAGTAGGAGTGAGAAAAACATCACGGGGTGGTGCGCATTGTATGGGTGTGTGTTACATTACATTCACTAGTATTAGTGGGAAAAACATCACGGGGTGGTGCGCATTGTATGGGTGTGTGTTACATTACATTCACTAGTAGGAGTGAGAAAAACATCACGGGGTGGTGCGCATTGTATGGGTGTGTGTTACATTACATTCACTAGTAGGAGTGAGAAATACATCACGGGGTGATGCGCATTGTATGGGTGTGTGTTACATCAGATTCACTAGTAGGAGTGAGAAAAACATCACGGGGTGGTGCGCATTGTATGGGTGTGTGTTACATTACATTCACTAGTAGGAGTGAGAAAAACATCACGGGGTGGTGCGCATTGTATGGGTGTGTGTTACATAGATTCACTAGTAGGAGTGAGAAAAACATCACGGGGTGGTGCGCATTGTATGGGTGTGTGTTACATTAGATTCACTAGTAGGAGTGAGAAAAACATCACGGGCTTGTGCGCATTGTATGGGTGTGTGTTACATTAGATTCACTAGTAGGAGTGAAAAAAACATCACGGGGTGGTGCGCATTGTATGGGTGTGTGTTACATAGATTCACTAGTAGGAGTGAGAAAAACATCACGGGGTGGTGCGCATTGTATGGGTGTGTGTTACATAGATTCACTAGTAGGAGTGAGAAACACATCACGGGGTGGTGCGCATTGTATCGGTGTGTGTTACATTAGATTCACTAGTAGGAGTGAGAGAAACATCACGGGTTGGTGCGCAATGTATGGGTGTGTGTTACATTAGATTCACTAGTAGGAGTGAGAGAAACATCACGGGGTGGTGCGCATTGTATGGGTGTGTGTTACATAGATTCACTAGTAGGAGTGAGAAAAACATCACGGGGTGGTGCGCATTGTATGGGTGTGTGTTACATAGATTCACTAGTAGGAGTGAGAAAAACATCACGGGGTGGTGCGCATTGTATCGGTGTGTGTTACATTAGATTCACTAGTAGGAGTGAGAGAAACATCACGGGTTGGTGCGCAATGTATGGGTGTGTGTTACATTAGATTCACTAGTAGGAGTGAGAGAAACATCACGGGGTGGTGCGCATTGTATGGGTGTGTGTTACATTAGATTCACTAGTAGGAGTGAGAAAAACATCACGGGTTGGTGCGCATTGTATGGGTGTGTGTTACATTAGATTCACTAGTAGGAGTGAGAAAAACATCACGGGGTGGTGCGCATTGTATGGGTGTGTGTTACATTAGATTCACTAGTAGGAGTGAGAAAAATATCACGGGGTGGTGCGCATTGTATGGGTGTGTGTTACATTAGATTCACTAGTAGGAGTGAGAAAAACATCACGGGGTGGTGCGCATTGTATGGGTGTGTGTTACATTAGATTCACTAGTAGGAGTGAGAAAAACATCACGGGGTGGTGCGCATTGTATGGGTGTGTGTTACATTACATTCACTAGTAGGAGTGAGAAAAACATCACGGGGTGGTGCGCATTGTATGTGTGTGTGTTACATTACATTCACTAGTAGGAGTGAGAAAAACATCACGGGGTGGTGCGCATTGTTTGGGTGTGTGTTACATTACATTCACTAGTAGGAGTGAGAAAAACATCACGGGGTGGTGCGCATTGTATGGGTGTGTGTTACATTACATTCACTAGTAGGAGTGAGAAAAACATCACGGGGTGGTGCGCATTGTATGGGTGTGTGTTACATTACATTCACTAGTAGGAGTGAGAAAAACATCATGGGGTGGTGCGCATTGTATGGGTGTGTGTTACATTACATTCACTAGTAGGAGTGAGAAAAACATCACGGGGTGGTGCGCATTGTATGGGTGTGTGTTACATAGATTCACTAGTAGGAGTGAGAAAAACATCACGGGGTGGTGCGCATTGTATCGGTGTGTGTTACATTAGATTCACTAGTAGGAGTGAGAGAAACATCACGGGTTGGTGCGCAATGTATGGGTGTGTGTTACATTAGATTCACTAGTAGGAGTGAGAGAAACATCACGGGGTGGTGCGCATTGTATGGGTGTGTGTTACATTAGATTCACTAGTAGGAGTGAGAAAAACATCACGGGTTGGTGCGCATTGTATGGGTGTGTGTTACATTAGATTCACTAGTAGGAGTGAGAAAAACATCACGGGGTGGTGCGCATTGTATGGGTGTGTGTTACATTAGATTCACTAGTAGGAGTGAGAAAAATATCACGGGGTGGTGCGCATTGTATGGGTGTGTGTTACATTAGATTCACTAGTAGGAGTGAGAAAAACATCACGGGGTGGTGCGCATTGTATGGGTGTGTGTTACATTAGATTCACTAGTAGGAGTGAGAAAAACATCACGGGGTGGTGCGCATTGTATGGGTGTGTGTTACATTACATTCACTAGTAGGAGTGAGAAAAACATCACGGGGTGGTGCGCATTGTATGTGTGTGTGTTACATTACATTCACTAGTAGGAGTGAGAAAAACATCACGGGGTGGTGCGCATTGTTTGGGTGTGTGTTACATTACATTCACTAGTAGGAGTGAGAAAAACATCACGGGGTGGTGCGCATTGTATGGGTGTGTGTTACATTACATTCACTAGTAGGAGTGAGAAAAACATCACGGGGTGGTGCGCATTGTATGGGTGTGTGTTACATTACATTCACTAGTAGGAGTGAGAAAAACATCATGGGGTGGTGCGCATTGTATGGGTGTGTGTTACATTACATTCACTAGTAGGAGTGAGAAAAACATCACGTGGTGGTGCGCATTGTATGGGTGTGTGTTACATTACATTCACTAGTAGGAGTGAGAAAACATCTCAGGGTGGTGCGCATTGTATGGGTGTGTGTTACATTACATTCACTAGTAGGAGTGAGACAAACATCACGGGTTGGTGCGCATTGTATGGGTGTGTGTTACATTAGATTCACTAGTAGGTGTGAGAAAAACATCACGGTGTGGTGCGCATTGTATGGGTGTGTGTTACATTACATTCACTAGTAGGAGTGAGAAAAACATCACGGGGTGGTGAGCATTGTATGGGGGTGTGTTACATAGATTCACTAGTAGGAGTGAGAAAAACATCACGGTGTGGTGCGCATTGTATGGGTGTGTGTTACATTAGATTCACTAGTAGGAGTGAGAAAAACATCACGGGGTGGTGCACATTTTATGGGTGTGTGTTACATTAGATTCACTAGTAGGAGTGAGAAAAACATCACGGGGTGGTGCGCATTGTATGGGTGTGTGTTACATTACAATCACTAGTAGGAGTGAGAAAAACATCACGGGGTGGTGCGCATTGTATGGGTGTGTGTTACATTAGATTCACTAGTAGGAGTGAGAAAAACATCACGGGGTGGTGTGCATTGTATGGGTGTGTGTTACATTACATTCACTAGTAGGAGTGAGAAAAACATCACGGGGTGGTGCGCATTGTATGGGTGTGTGTTACATTAGATTCACTAGTAGGGGTGAGAAAAACATCACGGGGTGGTGCGCATTGTATGGGTGTGTGTTACATTAGATTCACTAGTAGGGGTGAGAAAAACATCACGGGGTGGTGCGCCTTGTATGGGTGTGTGTTACATTACATTCACTAGTAGGAGTGAGAAAAACATCACGGGGTGGTGCGCATTATATGGGTGTGTGTTACATTAGATTCACCAGTAGGAGTGAGAAAAACATCACGGGGTGGTGTGCATTTTATGGGTGTGTTTTACATTAGATTCACCAGTAGGAGTGAGAAAAACATCACGGTGTGGTGCGCATTGTATGGGTGTGTGTTACATTACATTCTCCAGTAGGAGTGAGAAAAACATCACGGGGTGGTGCGCATTGTATGGGTGTGTGTTACATTACATTCACTAGTATTAGTGAGAAAAACATCACGGGGTGGTGCGCATTGTATGGGTGTGTGTTACATTACATTCACTAGTAGGAGTGAGAAAAACATCACGGGGTGGTGCGCATTGTATGGGTGTGTGTTACATTAGATTCACAAGAAGGAGTGAGAAAAACATCACGGGGTGGTGCGCATTGTATGCGTGTGTGTTACATTAGATTCACTAGTAGGAGTGAGAAAAACATCAAGGGGTGGTGCGCATTGTATGGGTGTGTGTTACATTAGATTCACTAGTAGGAGTGAGAAATACATCACGGGGTGGTGCGCATTGTATGGATGTGTGTTACATTAGATTCACTAGTAGGAGTGAGAAAAACATCAAGGGGTGGTGCGGATTGTATGGGTGTGTGTTACATTAGATTCACTAGTAGGAGTGAGAAAAACATCAAGGGGTGGTGCGCATTGTATGGGTGTGTGTTACATTAGATTCACTAGTAGGAGTGAGAAAAACATCAAGGGGTGGTGCGCATTGTATGGGTGTGTGTTACATTAGATTCACTAGTAGGAGTGAGAAAAACATCAAGGGGTGGTGCGCATTGTATGGGTGTGTGTTACATTAGATTCACTAGTAGGAGTGAGAAATACATCACGGGCTGGTGCGCATTGTATGGGTGTGTGTTACATAGATTCGCTAGTAGGAGTGAGAAAAACATCACGGGGAGGTGCGCATTGTATGGGTGTGTGTTACATTAGATTCGCTAGTAGGAGTGAGAAAAACATCACGGGGTGGTGCGCATTGTATGGGTGTGTGTTACATTAGATTCGCTAGTAGGAGTGAGAAAAACATCACGGGGTGTTGCGCATTGTATGGGTGTGTGTTACATTAGATTCGCTAGTAGGAGTGACAAAAACATCACGGGGTGGTGCGCATTGTATGGGTGTGTGTTACATTAGATTCGCTAGTAGGAGTGACAAAAACATCACGGGGTGGTGCGCATTGTATGGGTGTGTGTTACATTAGATTCACTAGTAGGAGTGAGAAAAACATCACGGGGTGGTGCGCATTGTATGGGTGGGTGTTACATTAGATTCACTAGTAGGGGTGAGAAAAACATCACGGGGTGGTGCGCATTGTATGGGTGTGTGTTATATTAGATTCACTAGTAGGGGTGAGAAAAACATCACGGGGTGGTGCGCATTGTATGGGTGTGTGTTACATTACATTCACTAGTAGGAGTGAGAAAAACATCACGGGGTGGTGCGCATTATATGGGTGTGTGTCACATTAGATTCACCAGTAGGAGTGAGAAAAACATCACGGGGTGGTGCGCATTGTATGGGTGTGTTTTACATTAGATTCACCACTAGGAGTGAGAAAAACATCACGGGGTGGTGCGCATTGTATGGGTGTGTGTTACATTACATTCACCAGTAGGAGTGAGAAAAACATCACGGGGTGGTGCGCATTGTATGGGTGTGTGTTACATTACATTCACTAGTATTAGTGGGAAAAACATCACGGGGTGGTGCGCATTGTATGGGTGTGTGTTACATTACATTCACTAGTAGGAGTGAGAAAAACATCACGGGGTGGTGCGCATTGTATGGGTGTGTGTTACATTAGATTCACTAGTAGGAGTGAGAGAAACATCACGGGGTGGTGCGCATTGTATGGCTGTGTGTTACATTAGATTCACTAGTAGGAGTGAGAAAAACATCACGGGTTGGTGCGCATTGTATGGGTGTGTGTTACATTAGATTCAGTAGTAGGAGTGACAAAAACATCACGGGGTGGTGCGCATTGTATGGGTGTGTGTTACATTAGATTCACTAGTAGGAGTGAGAAAAACATCACGGGGTGGTGCGCATTGTATGGGTGTGTGTTACATTAGATTCACTAGTAGGAGTGAGAAAAACATCACGGGGTGGTGCGCATTGTATGGGTGTGTGTTACATTAGATTCACTAGTAGGAGTGAGAAAAACATCACGGGGTGGTGCGCATTGTATGGGTGTGTGTTACATAGATTCACTAGTAGGAGTGAGAAAAACGTCACGGTGTGGTGCGCATTGTATGGGTGTGTGTTACATAGATTCGCTAGTAGGAGTGAGAAAAACATCACGGGGTGGTGCGCATTGTATGGGTGTGTGTTACATAGATTCGCTAGTAGGAGTGAGAAAAACATCACGGGGAGGTGCGCATTGTATGGGTGTGTGTTACATTAGATTCGCTAGTAGGAGTGAGAAAAACATCACGGGGTGGTGCGCATTGTATGGGTGTGTGTTACATTAGATTCACTAGTAGGAGTGAGAAAAACATCACGGGGTGTTGCGCATTGTATGGGTGTGTGTTACATTAGATTCGCTAGTAGGAGTGACAAAAACATCACGGGGTGGTGCGCATTGTATGGGTGTGTGTTACATTAGATTCACTAATGGGAGTGAGAAAAACATCACGGGGTGGTGCGCATTGTATGGGTGTGTGTTACATTAGATTCACTAGTAGGAGTGACAAAAACATCTCGGTGTGGTGCGCATTGTATGGGTGTGTGTTACATTAGATTCACTAGTAGGAGTGAGAAAAACATCACGGGGTGGTGCGCATTGTATGGGTGTGTGTTACATTAGATTCACTAGTAGGAGTGAGAAAAACATCACGGGGTGGTGCGCATTGTATGGGTGTGTGTTACATTAGATTCACTAGTGGGAGTGAGAAAAACATCACGGGGTGGTGCGCATTGTATGGGTGTGTGTTACATTAGATTCACTAGTAGGAGTGAGAAAAACATCACGGGGTGGTGCGCATTGTATGGTTGTGTGTTACATTAGATTCACTAGTAGGAGTGAGAAAAACATCACGGGGTGGTGCGCATTGTATGGGTGTGTGTTACATTAGATTCACTAGTAGGAGTGAGAAAAACATCACGGGGTGGTGCGCATTGTATGGGTGTGTGTTACATTACATTCACTAGTAGGAGTGAGAAATACATCACGGGTTGGTGCGCATTGTATGGGTGTGTGTTACATTAGATTCACAAGAAGGAGTGAGAAAAACATCACGGGGTGGTGCGCATTGTATGGGTGTGTGTTACATTAGATTCACTAGTAGGAGTGAGAAAAACATCAAGGGGTGGTGCGCATTGTATGGGTGTGTGTTACATTAGATTCACTAGTAGGAGTGAGAAATACATCACGGGGTGGTGCGCATTGTATGGGTGTGTGTTACATTAGATTCACTAGTAGGAGTGAGAAAAACATCACGGGGTGGTGCGCATTGTATGGGTGTGTGTTACATTAGATTCACTAGTAGGAGTGAGAAAAACATCAAGGGGTGGTGCGCATTGTATGGGTGTGTGTTACATTAGATTCACTAGTAGGAGTGAGAAAAACATCACGGGGTGGTGCGCATTGTATGGGTGTGTGTTACATTAGATTCACTAGTAGGAGTGAGAAAAACATCACGGGGTGTTGCGCATTGTATGGGTGTGTGTTACATTAGATTCACTAGTAGGGGTGAGAAAAACATCACGGGGTGGTGCGCATTGTATGGGTGTGTGTTATATTAGATTCACTAGTAGGGGTGAGAAAAACATCACGGGGTGGTGCGCATTGTATATGTGTGTGTTACATTACATTCACTAGTAGGAGTGACAAAAACATCACGGGGTGGTGCGCATTATATGGGTGTGTGTTACATTAGATTCACCAGTAGGAGTGAGAAAAACATCACGGGGTGGTGCGCATTGTATGGGTGTGTTTTACATTAGATTCACCAGTAGGAGTGAGAAAAACATCACGGGGTGGTGCGCATTGTATGGGTGTGTGTTACATTAGATTCACTAGTAGGAGTGAGAAAAACATCACGGGGTGTTGCGCATTGTATGGGTGTGTGTTACATTAGATTCACTAGTAGGGGTGAGAAAAACATCACGGGGTGGTGCGCATTGTATGGGTGTGTGTTATATTAGATTCACTAGTAGGGGTGAGAAAAACATCACGGGGTGGTGCGCATTGTATGGGTGTGTGTTACATTACATTCACTAGTAGGAGTGAGAAAAACATCACGGGGTGGTGCGCATTATATGGGTGTGTGTTACATTAGATTCACCAGTAGGAGTGAGAAAAACATCACGGGGTGGTGCGCATTGTATGGGTGTGTTTTACATTAGATTCACCAGTAGGAGTGAGAAAAACATCACGGGGTGGTGCGCATTGTATGGGTGTGTGTTACATTACATTCAACAGTAGGAGTGAGAAAAACATCACGGGGTGGTGCGCATTGTATGGGTGTGTGTTACATTACATTCACTAGTATTAGTGGGAAAAACATCACGGGGTGGTGCGCATTGTATGGGTGTGTGTTACATTACATTCACTAGTAGGAGTGAGAAAAACATCACGGGGTGATGCGCATTGTATGGGTGTGTGTTACATTAGATTCACTAGTAGGAGTGAGAAAAACATCACGGGGTGGTGCGCATTGTATGGGTGTGTGTTACATTACATTCACTAGTAGGAGTGAGAAAAACATCACGGGGTGGTGCGCATTGTATGGGTGTGTGTTACATTAGATTCACTAGTAGGAGTGAGAAAAACATCACGGGGTGGTGCGCATTGTATGGGTGTGTGTTACATTAGATTCACTAGTAGGAGTGAGAAAAACATCACGGGGTGGTGCGCATTGTATGGGTGTGTGTTACATTAGATTCACTAGTAGGAGTGAGAAAAACATCACGGGGTGGTGCGCATTGTATGGGTGTGTGTTACATAGATTCACTAGTAGGAGTGAGAAAAACGTCACGGTGTGGTGCGCATTGTATGGGTGTGTGTTACATAGATTCGCTAGTAGGAGTGAGAAAAACATCACGGGGTGCTGCGCATTGTATGGGTGTGTGTTACATAGATTCGCTAGTAGGAGTGAGAAAAACATCACGGGGAGGTGCGCATTGTATGGGTGTGTGTTACATTAGATTCGCTAGTAGGAGTGAGAAAAACATCACGGGGTGGTGCGCATTGTATGGGTGTGTGTTACATTAGATTCACTAGTAGGAGTGAGAAAAACATCACGGGGTGTTGCGCATTGTATGGGTGTGTGTTACATTAGATTCGCTAGTAGGAGTGACAAAAACATCACGGGGTGGTGCGCATTGTATGGGTGTGTGTTACATTAGATTCACTAGTAGGAGTGAGAAAAACATCACGGGGTGGTGCGCATTGTATGGGTGTGTGTTACATTAGATTCACTAGTAGGAGTGACAAAAACATCTCGGTGTGGTGCGCATTGTATGGGTGTGTGTTACATTAGATTCCCTAGTAGGAGTGAGAAAAACATCACGGGGTGGTGCGCATTGTATGGGTGTGTGTTACATTAGATTCACTAGTAGGAGTGAGAAAAACATCACTGGGTGGTGCGCATTGTATTGGTGTGTGTTACATTAGATTCACTAATGGGAGTGAGAAAAACATCACGGGGTGGTGCGCATTGTATGGGTGTGTGTTACATTAGATTCACTAGTAGGAGTGAGAAAAACATCACGGGGTGGTGCGCATTGTATGGTTGTGTGTTACATTAGATTCACTAGTAGGAGTGAGAAAAACATCACGGGGTGGTGCGCATTGTATGGGTGTGTGTTACATTAGATTCACTAGTAGGAGTGAGAAAAACATCACGGGGTGGTGCGCATTGTATGGGTGTGTGTTACATTACATTCACTAGTAGGAGTGAGAAAAACATCACGGGGTGGTGCGCATTGTATGGGTGTGTGTTACATTAGATTCACTAGTAGGAGTGAGAAAAACATCACGGGGTGGTGCGCATTGTATGGGTGTGTGTAACATTAGATTCACTACTAGGAGTGAGAAAAACATCACGGGGTGGTGCGCATTGTATGGGTGTGTGTTACATTAGATTCACTAGTAGGAGTGAGAAAAACATCACGGGGTGGTGCGCATTGTATGGGTGTGTGTTACATTACATTCACTAGTAGGAGTGAGAAAAATATCACGGGGTGGTGCGCATTGTTTGGGTGTGTGTTACATTACATTCACTAGTAGGAGTGAGAAAAACATCACGGGGTTGTGCGCATTGTATGGGTGTGTGTTACATAGATTCACTAGTAGGAGTGAGAAAAACATCACGGGGTGGTGCGCATTGTATGGGTGTGTGTTACATAGATTCACTAGTAGGAGTGAGAAAAACATCACGGGGTGGTGCGCATTGTATGGGTGTGTGTTACATTAGATTCACTAGTAGGAGTGAGAAAAACATCACGGGGTGGTGCGCATTGTATGGGTGTGTGTTACATTAGATTCACTAGTAGGAGTGAGAGAAACATCACGGGGTGGTGCGCATTGTATGGGTGTGTGTTACATTACATTCACTAGTAGGAGTGAGAAATACATCACGGGGTGGTGCGCATTGTATGGGTGTGTGTTACATTAGATTCACTAGTAGGAGTGAGAAAAACATCACAGGGTGGTGTGCATTGTATGGGTGTGTGTTACATTAGATTCACTAGTAGGAGTGAGAAAAACATCACGGGGTGGTGCGCATTGTATGGGTGTGTGTTACATTAGATTCACTAGTAGGAGTGAGAAAAACATCACGGGGTGGTGCGCATTGTATGGGTGTGTGTTACATTAGATTTACTAGTAGGAGTGAGAAAAACATCACGGGGTGGTGCGCATTGTATGGGTGTGTGTTACATTACATTCACTAGTAGGAGTGAGAAATACATCACGGGGTGGTGCGCATTGTATGGGTGTGTGTTACATTAGATTCACTAGTAGGAGTGAGAAAAACATCACGGGGTTGTGCGCATTGTATGGGTGTGTGTAACATTAGATTCACTACTAGGAGTGAGAAAAACATCACGTGGTGGTGCGCATTGTATGGGTGTGTGTTACATTAGATTCACTAGTAGGAGTGAGAAAAACATCACGGGGTGGTGCGCAATGTATGGGTGTGTGTTACATTACATTCACTAGTAGGAGTGATAAAAACATCACGGGGTGGTGCGCATTGTTTGGGTGTGTGTTACATTACATTCACTAGTAGGAGTGAGAAAAACATCACGGGGTGGTGCGCATTGTATGGGTGTGTGTTACATAGATTCACTAGTAGGAGTGAGAAAAACATCACGGGGTGGTGCGCATTGTATGGGTGTGTGTCACATTAGATTCACTAGTAGGAGTGAGAAAAACATCACGGGGTGGTGCGCATTGTATGGGTGTGTGTTACATAGATTCACTAGTAGGAGTGAGAAAAACGTCACGGTGTGGTGCGCATTGTATGGGTGTGTGTTACATAGATTCGCTAGTAGGAGTGAGAAAAACATCACGGGGTGGTGCGCATTGTATGGGTGTGTGTTACATAGATTCGCTAGTAGGAGTGAGAAAAACATCACGGGGAGGTGCGCATTGTATGGGTGTGTGTTACATTAGATTCGCTAGTAGGAGTGAGAAAAACATCACGGGGTGGTGCGCATTGTATGGGTGT
This sequence comes from Cavia porcellus, assembly GCF_034190915.1. Lineage (NCBI taxonomy): Eukaryota > Metazoa > Chordata > Mammalia > Rodentia > Caviidae > Cavia > Cavia porcellus. The sequence continues at coordinate 24,689 of NW_026947927.1, read as the reverse complement.
GTGTTACATTAGATTCACTAGTAGGAGTGAGAAAAACATCACGGGGTGTTGCGCATTGTATGGGTGTGTGTTACATTAGATTCGCTAGTAGGAGTGACAAAAACATCACGGGGTGGTGCGCATTGTATGGGTGTGTGTTACATTAGATTCACTAGTAGGAGTGAGAAAAACATCACGGGGTGGTGCGCATTGTATGGGTGTGTGTTACATTAGATTCACTAGTAGGAGTGACAAAAACATCTCGGTGTGGTGCGCATTGTATGGGTGTGTGTTACATTAGATTCACTAGTAGGAGTGAGAAAAACATCACGGGGTGGTGCGCATTGTATGGGTGTGTGTTACATTAGATTCACTAGTAGGAGTGAGAAAAACATCACGGGGTGGTGCGCATTGTATGGGTGTGTGTTACATTAGATTCACTAGTGGGAGTGAGAAAAACATCACGGGGTGGTGCGCATTGTATGGGTGTGTGTTACATTAGATTCACTAGTAGGAGTGAGAAAAACATCACGGGGTGGTGCGCATTGTATGGTTGTGTGTTACATTAGATTCACTAGTAGGAGTGAGAAAAACATCACGGGGTGGTGCGCATTGTATGGGTGTGTGTTACATTAGATTCACTAGTAGGAGTGAGAAAAACATCACCGGGTGGTGCGCATTGTATGGGTGTGTGTTACATTACATTCACTAGTAGGAGTGAGAAATACATCACGGGTTGGTGCGCATTGTATGGGTGTGTGTTACATTAGATTCACAAGAAGGAGTGAGAAAAAACATCACGGGGTGGTGCGCATTGTATGGGTGTGTGTTACATTAGATTCACTAGTAGGAGTGAGAAAAACATCAAGGGGTGGTGCGCATTGTATGGGTGTGTGTTACATTAGATTCACTAGTAGGAGTGAGAAATACATCACGGGGTGGTGCGCATTGTATGGGTGTGTGTTACATTAGATTCACTAGTAGGAGTGAGAAAAACATCACGGGGTGGTGCGCATTGTATGGGTGTGTGTTACATTAGATTCACTAGTAGGAGTGAGAAAAACATCAAGGGGTGGTGCGCATTGTATGGGTGTGTGTTACATTAGATTCACTAGTAGGAGTGAGAAAAACATCACGGGGTGGTGCGCATTGTATGGGTGTGTGTTACATTAGATTCACTAGTAGGAGTGAGAAAAACATCACGGGGTGTTGCGCATTGTATGGGTGTGTGTTACATTAGATTCACTAGTAGGGGTGAGAAAAACATCACGGGGTGGTGCGCATTGTATGGGTGTGTGTTATATTAGATTCACTAGTAGGGGTGAGAAAAACATCACGGGGTGGTGCGCATTGTATATGTGTGTGTTACATTACATTCACTAGTAGGAGTGACAAAAACATCACGGGGTGGTGCGCATTATATGGGTGTGTGTTACATTAGATTCACCAGTAGGAGTGAGAAAAACATCACGGGGTGGTGCGCATTGTATGGGTGTGTTTTACATTAGATTCACCAGTAGGAGTGAGAAAAACATCACGGGGTGGTGCGCATTGTATGGGTGTGTGTTACATTAGATTCACTAGTAGGAGTGAGAAAAACATCACGGGGTGTTGCGCATTGTATGGGTGTGTGTTACATTAGATTCACTAGTAGGGGTGAGAAAAACATCACGGGGTGGTGCGCATTGTATGGGTGTGTGTTATATTAGATTCACTAGTAGGGGTGAGAAAAACATCACGGGGTGGTGCGCATTGTATGGGTGTGTGTTACATTACATTCACTAGTAGGAGTGAGAAAAACATCACGGGGTGGTGCGCATTATATGGGTGTGTGTTACATTAGATTCACCAGTAGGAGTGAGAAAAACATCACGGGGTGGTGCGCATTGTATGGGTGTGTTTTACATTAGATTCACCAGTAGGAGTGAGAAAAACATCACGGGGTGGTGCGCATTGTATGGGTGTGTGTTACATTACATTCACCAGTAGGAGTGAGAAAAACATCACGGGGTGGTGCGCATTGTATGGGTGTGTGTTACATTACATTCACTAGTATTAGTGGGAAAAACATCACGGGGTGGTGCGCATTGTATGGGTGTGTGTTACATTACATTCACTAGTAGGAGTGAGAAAAACATCACGGGGTGATGCGCATTGTATGGGTGTGTGTTACATAGATTCGCTAGTAGGAGTGAGAAAAACATCACGGGGAGGTGCGCATTGTATGGGTGTGTGTTACATTAGATTCGCTAGTAGGAGTGAGAAAAACATCACGGGGTGGTGCGCATTGTATGGGTGTGTGTTACATTAGATTCACTAGTAGGAGTGAGAAAAACATCACGGGGTGTTGCGCATTGTATGGGTGTGTGTTACATTAGATTCGCTAGTAGGAGTGACAAAAACATCACGGGGTGGTGCGCATTGTATGGGTGTGTGTTACATTAGATTCACTAGTAGGAGTGAGAAAAACATCACGGGGTGGTGCGCATTGTATGGGTGTGTGTTACATTAGATTCACTAGTAGGAGTGACAAAAACATCTCGGTGTGGTGCGCATTGTATGGGTGTGTGTTACATTAGATTCACTAGTAGGAGTGAGAAAAACATCACGGGGTGGTGCGCATTGTATGGGTGTGTGTTACATTAGATTCACTAGTAGGAGTGAGAAAAACATCACGGGGTGGTGCGCATTGTATTGGTGTGTGTTACATTAGATTCACTAGTGGGAGTGAGAAAAACATCACGGGTGGTGCGCATTGTATGGGTGTGTGTTACATTAGATTCACTAGTAGGAGTGAGAAAAACATCACGGGGTGGTGCGCATTGTATGGTTGTGTGTTACATTAGATTCACTAGTAGGAGTGAGAAAAACATCACGGGGTGGTGCGCATTGTATGGGTGTGTGTTACATTAGATTCACTAGTAGGAGTGAGAAAAACATCACGGGGTGGTGCGCATTGTATGGGTGTGTGTTACATTACATTCACTAGTAGGAGTGAGAAAAACATCACGGGGTGGTGCGCATTGTATGGGTGTGTGTTACATTAGATTCACTAGTAGGAGTGAGAAAAACATCACGGGGTGGTGCGCATTGTATGGGTGTGTGTAACATTAGATTCACTACTAGGAGTGAGAAAAACATCACGGGGTGGTGCGCATTGTATGGGTGTGTGTTACATTAGATTCACTAGTAGGAGTGAGAAAAACATCACGGGGTGGTGCGCATTGTATGGGTGTGTGTTACATTACATTCACTAGTAGGAGTGAGAAAAATATCACGGGGTGGTGCGCATTGTTTGGGTGTGTGTTACATTACATTCACTAGTAGGAGTGAGAAAAACATCACGGGGTTGTGCGCATTGTATGGGTGTGTGTTACATAGATTCACTAGTAGGAGTGAGAAAAACATCACGGGGTGGTGCGCATTGTATGGGTGTGTGTTACATAGATTCACTAGTAGGAGTGAGAAAAACATCACGGGGTGGTGCGCATTGTATGGGTGTGTGTTACATTAGATTCACTAGTAGGAGTGAGAAAAACATCACGGGGTGGTGCGCATTGTATGGGTGTGTGTTACATTAGATTCACTAGTAGGAGTGAGAGAAACATCACGGGGTGGTGCGCATTGTATGGGTGTGTGTTACATTACATTCACTAGTAGGAGTGAGAAATACATCACGGGGTGGTGCGCATTGTATGGGTGTGTGTTACATTAGATTCACTAGTAGGAGTGAGAAAAACATCACAGGGTGGTGCGCATTGTATGGGTGTGTGTTACATTAGATTCACTAGTAGGAGTGAGAAAAACATCACGGGGTGGTGCGCATTGTATGGGTGTGTGTTACATTAGATTCACTAGTAGGAGTGAGAAAAACATCACGGGGTGGTGCGCATTGTATGGGTGTGTGTTACATTAGATTCACTAGTAGGAGTGAGAAAAACATCACGGGGTGGTGCGCATTGTATGGGTGTGTGTTACATTACATTCACTAGTAGGAGTGAGAAATACATCACGGGGTGGTGCGCATTGTATGGGTGTGTGTTACATTAGATTCACTAGTAGGAGTGAGAAAAACATCACGGGGTGGTGCGCATTGTATGGGTGTGTGTAACATTAGATTCACTACTAGGAGTGAGAAAAACATCACGTGGTGGTGCGCATTGTACGGGTGTGTGTTACATTAGATTCACTAGTAGGAGTGAGAAAAACATCACGGGGTGGTGCGCAATGTATGGGTGTGTGTTACATTACATTCACTAGTAGGAGTGAGAAAAACATCACGGGGTGGTGCGCATTGTTTGGGTGTGTGTTACATTACATTCACTAGTAGGAGTGAGAAAAACATCACGGGGTGGTGCGCATTGTATGGGTGTGTGTTACATAGATTCACTAGTAGGAGTGAGAAAAACATCACGGGGTGGTGCGCATTGTATGGGTGTGTGTCACATTAGATTCACTAGTAGGAGTGAGAAAAACATCACGGGGTGTTGCGCATTGTATGGGTGTGTGTTACATTAGATTCGCTAGTAGGAGTGACAAAAACATCACGGGGTGGTGCGCATTGTATGGGTGTGTGTTACATTAGATTCACTAGTAGGAGTGAGAAAAACATCACGGGGTGGTGCGCATTGTATGGGTGTGTGTTACATTAGATTCACTAGTAGGAGTGACAAAAACATCTCGGTGTGTGCGCATTGTATGGGTGTGTGTTACATTAGATTCACTAGTAGGAGTGAGAAAAACATCACGGGGTGGTGCGCATTGTATGGGTGTGTGTTACATTAGATTCACTAGTAGGAGTGAGAAAAACATCACGGGGTGGTGCGCATTGTATGGGTGTGTGTTACATTAGATTCACTAGTGGGAGTGAGAAAAACATCACGGGGTGGTGCGCATTGTATGGGTGTGTGTTACATTAGATTCACTAGTAGGAGTGAGAAAAACATCACGGGGTGGTGCGCATTGTATGGGTGTGTGTTACATTAGATTCACTAGTAGGAGTGAGAAAAACATCACGGGGTGGTGCGCATTGTATGGGTGTGTGTTACATTAGATTCACTAGTAGTAGTGAGAAAAACATCACGGGGTGGTGCGCATTGTATGGGTGTGTGTTACATTACATTCACTAGTAGGAGTGAGAAATACATCACGGGGTGGTGCGCATTGTATGGGTGTGTGTTACATTAGATTCACTAGTAGGAGTGAGAAAAACATCACGGGGTGGTGCGCATTGTATGGGTGTGTGTAACATTAGATTCACTACTAGGAGTGAGAAAAACATCACGGGGTGGTGCGCATTGTATGTGTGTGTGTTACATTAGATTCACTAGTAGGAGTGAGAAAAACATCACGGGGTGGTGCGCATTGTATGGGTGTGTGTTACATTACATTCACTAGTAGGAGTGAGAAAAATATCACGGGGTGGTGCGCATTGTTTGGGTGTGTGTTACATTACATTCACTAGTAGGAGTGAGAAAAACATCACGGGGTGGTGCGCATTGTATGGGTGTGTGTTACATAGATTCACTAGTAGGAGTGAGAAAAACATCACGGGGTGGTGCGCATTGTATGGGTGTGTGTTACATAGATTCACTAGTAGGAGTGAGAAAAACATCACGGGGTGGTGCGCATTGTATGGGTGTGTGTTACATTAGATTCACTAGTAGGAGTGAGAAAAACATCACGGGGTGGTGCGCATTGTATGGGTGTGTGTTACATTAGATTCACTAGTAGGAGTGAGAGAAACATCACGGGGTGGTGCGCATTGTATGGGTGTGTGTTACATTACATTCACTAGTAGGAGTGAGAAATACATCACGGGGTGGTGCGCATTGTATGGGTGTGTGTTACATTAGATTCACTAGTAGGAGTGAGAAAAACATCACGGGGTGGTGCGCATTGTATGCGTGTGTGTTACATTAGATTCACTAGTGGGAGTGAGAAAAACATCACGGGGTGGTGCGCATTGTATGGGTGTGTGTTACATTAGATTCACTAGTAGGAGTGAGAAAAACATCACGGGGAGGTGCGCATTGTATGGGTGTGTGTTACATTAGATTCGCTAGTAGGAGTGAGAAAAACATCACGGGGTGGTGCGCATTGTATGGGTGTGTGTTACATTAGATTCACTAGTAGGAGTGAGAAAAACATCACGGGGTGTTGCGCATTGTATGGGTGTGTGTTACATTAGATTCGCTAGTAGGAGTGACAAAAACATCACGGGGTGGTGCGCATTGTATGGGTGTGTGTTACATTAGATTCGCTAGTAGGAGTGAGAAAAACATCACGGGGTGGTGCGCATTGTATGGGTGTGTGTTACATTAGATTCACTAGTAGGAGTGACAAAAACATCTCGGTGTGGTGCGCATTGTATGGGTGTGTGTTACATTAGATTCACTAGTAGGAGTGAGAAAAACATCACGGGGTGGTGCGCATTGTATGGGTGTGTGTTACATTAGATTCACTAGTAGGAGTGAGAAAAACATCACGGGGTGGTGCGCATTGTATGGGTGTGTGTTACATTAGATTCACTAGTGGGAGTGAGAAAAACATCACGGGGTGGTGCGCATTGTATGGGTGTGTGTTACATTAGATTCACTAGTAGGAGTGAGAAAAACATCACGGGGTGGTGCGCATTGTATGGTTGTGTGTTACATTAGATTCACTAGTAGGAGTGAGAAAAACATCACGGGGTGGTGCGCATTGTATGGGTGTGTGTTACATTAGATTCACTAGTAGGAGTGAGAAAAACATCACGGGGTGGTGCGCATTGTATGGGTGTGTGTTACATTACATTCACTAGTAGGAGTGAGAAATACATCACGGGTTGGTGCGCATTGTATGGGTGTGTGTTACATTAGATTCACAAGAAGGAGTGAGAAAAACATCACGGGGTGGTGCGCATTGTATGGGTGTGTGTTACATTAGATTCACTAGTAGGAGTGAGAAAAACATCAAGGGGTGGTGCGCATTGTATGGGTGTGTGTTACATTAGATTCACTAGTAGGAGTGAGAAATACATCACGGGGTGGTGCGCATTGTATGGGTGTGTGTTACATTAGATTCACTAGTAGGAGTGAGAAAAACATCACGGGGTGGTGCGCATTGTATGGGTGTGTGTTACATTAGATTCACTAGTAGGAGTGAGAAAAACATCAAGGGGTGGTGCGCATTGTATGGGTGTGTGTTACATTAGATTCACTAGTAGGAGTGAGAAAAACATCACGGGGTGGTGCGCATTGTATGGGTGTGTGTTACATTAGATTCACTAGTAGGAGTGAGAAAAACATCACGGGGTGTTGCGCATTGTATGGGTGTGTGTTACATTAGATTCACTAGTAGGGGTGAGAAAAACATCACGGGGTGGTGCGCATTGTATGGGTGTGTGTTATATTAGATTCACTAGTAGGGGTGAGAAAAACATCACGGGGTGGTGCGCATTGTATATGTGTGTGTTACATTACATTCACTAGTAGGAGTGACAAAAACATCACGGGGTGGTGCGCATTATATGGGTGTGTGTTACATTAGATTCACCAGTAGGAGTGAGAAAAACATCACGGGGTGGTGCGCATTGTATGGGTGTGTTTTACATTAGATTCACCAGTAGGAGTGAGAAAAACATCACGGGGTGGTGCGCATTGTATGGGTGTGTGTTACATTAGATTCACTAGTAGGAGTGAGAAAAACATCACGGGGTGTTGCGCATTGTATGGGTGTGTGTTACATTAGATTCACTAGTAGGGGTGAGAAAAACATCACGGGGTGGTGCGCATTGTATGGGTGTGTGTTATATTAGATTCACTAGTAGGGGTGAGAAAAACATCACGGGGTGGTGCGCATTGTATGGGTGTGTGTTACATTACATTCACTAGTAGGAGTGAGAAAAACATCACGGGGTGGTGCGCATTATATGGGTGTGTGTTACATTAGATTCACCAGTAGGAGTGAGAAAAACATCACGGGGTGGTGCGCATTGTATGGGTGTGTTTTACATTAGATTCACCAGTAGGAGTGAGAAAAACATCACGGGGTGGTGCGCATTGTATGGGTGTGTGTTACATTACATTCACCAGTAGGAGTGAGAAAAACATCACGGGGTGGTGCGCATTGTATGGGTGTGTGTTACATTACATTCACTAGTATTAGTGGGAAAAACATCACGGGGTGGTGCGCATTGTATGGGTGTGTGTTACATTACATTCACTAGTAGGAGTGAGAAAAACATCACGGGGTGATGCGCATTGTATGGGTGTGTGTTACATTAGATTCACTAGTAGGAGTGAGAAAAACATCACGGGGTGGTGCGCATTGTATGGGTGTGTGTTACATTACATTCACTAGTAGGAGTGAGAAAAACATCACGGGGTGGTGCGCATTGTATGGGTGTGTGTTACATTAGATTCACTAGTAGGAGTGAGAAAAACATCACGGGGTGGTGCGCATTGTATGGGTGTGTGTTACATTAGATTCACTAGTAGGAGTGAGAAAAACATCACGGGGTGGTGCGCATTGTATGGGTGTGTGTTACATTAGATTCACTAGTAGGAGTGAGAAAAACATCACGGGGTGGTGCGCATTGTATGGGTGTGTGTTACATAGATTCACTAGTAGGAGTGAGAAAAACGTCACGGTGTGGTGCGCATTGTATGGGTGTGTGTTACATAGATTCGCTAGTAGGAGTGAGAAAAACATCACGGGGTGCTGCGCATTGTATGGGTGTGTGTTACATAGATTCGCTAGTAGGAGTGAGAAAAACATCACGGGGAGGTGCGCATTGTATGGGTGTGTGTTACATTAGATTCGCTAGTAGGAGTGAGAAAAACATCACGGGGTGGTGCGCATTGTATGGGTGTGTGTTACATTAGATTCACTAGTAGGAGTGAGAAAAACATCACGGGGTGTTGCGCATTGTATGGGTTGTGTTACATTAGATTCGCTAGTAGGAGTGACAAAAACATCACGGGGTGGTGCGCATTGTATGGGTGTGTGTTACATTAGATTCACTAGTAGGAGTGAGAAAAACATCACGGGGTGGTGCGCATTGTATGGGTGTGTGTTACATTAGATTCACTAGTAGGAGTGACAAAAACATCTCGGTGTGGTGCGCATTGTATGGGTGTGTGTTACATTAGATTCACTAGTAGGAGTGAGAAAAACATCACGGGGTGGTGCGCATTGTATGGGTGTGTGTTACATTAGATTCACTAGTAGGAGTGAGAAAAACATCACGGGGTGGTGCGCATTGTATTGGTGTGTGTTACATTAGATTCACTAGTGGGAGTGAGAAAAACATCACGGGGTGGTGCGCATTGTATGGGTGTGTGTTACATTAGATTCACTAGTAGGAGTGAGAAAAACATCACGGGGTGGTGCGCATTGTATGGTTGTGTGTTACATTAGATTCACTAGTAGGAGTGAGAAAACATCACGGGGTGGTGCGCATTTTATGGGTGTGTGTTACATTAGATTCACTAGTAGGAGTGAGAAAAACATCACGGGGTGGTGCGCATTGTATGGGTGTGTGTTACATTACATTCACTAGTAGGAGTGAGAAAAACATCACGGGGTGGTGCGCATTGTATGGGTGTGTGTTACATTAGATTCACTAGTAGGAGTGAGAAAAACATCACGGGGTGGTGCGCATTGTATGGGTGTGTGTACATTAGATTCACTACTAGGAGTGAGAAAAACATCACGGGGTGGTGCGCATTGTATGGGTGTGTGTTACATTAGATTCACTAGTAGGAGTGAGAAAAACATCACGGGGTGGTGCGCATTGTATGGGTGTGTGTTACATTACATTCACTAGTAGGAGTGAGAAAAATATCACGGGGTGGTGCGCATTGGGGTGTGTGTTACATTACATTCACTAGTAGGAGTGAGAAAAACATCACGGGGTGGTGCGCATTGTATGGGTGTGTGTTACATAGATTCACTAGTAGGAGTGAGAAAAACATCACGGGGTGGTGCGCATTGTATGGGTGTGTGTTACATTAGATTCACTAGTAGGAGTGAGAAAAACATCACGGGGTGGTGCGCATTGTATGGGTGTGTGTTACATTAGATTCACTAGTAGGAGTGAGAGAAACATCACGGGGTGGTGCGCATTGTATGGGTGTGTGTTACATTACATTCACTAGTAGGAGTGAGAAATACATCACGGGGTGGTGCGCATTGTATGGGTTTGTGTTACATTAGATTCACTAGTAGGAGTGAGAAAAACATCACAGGGTGGTGCGCATTGTATGGGTGTGTGTTACATTAGATTCACTAGTAGGAGTGAGAAAAACATCACGGGGTGGTGCGCATTGTATGGGTGTGTGTTACATTAGATTCACTAGTAGGAGTGAGAAAAACATCACGGGGTGGTGCGCATTGTATGGGTGTGTGTTACATTAGATTCACTAGTAGGAGTGAGAAAAACATCACGGGGTGGTGCGCATTGTATGGGTGTGTGTTACATTACATTCACTAGTAGGAGTGAGAAATACATCACGGGGTGGTGCGCATTGTATGGGTGTGTGTTGCGCATTGTATGGGTGTGTGTTACATTAGATTCACTAGTAGAGTGAGAAAAACATCACGGGTGGTGCGCATTGTATGGGTGTGTGTAACATTAGATTCACTACTAGGAGTGAGAAAAACATCACGTGGAGGTGCGCATTGTATGGGTGTGTGTTACATAGATTCACTAGTAGGAGTGAGAAAAACATCACGGGGTGGTGCGCAATGTATGGGTGTGTGTTACATACATTCACTAGTAGGAGTGAGAAAAACATCACGGGGTGGTGCACATTGTTTGGGTGTGTGTTACATTACATTCACTAGTAGGAGTGAGAAAAACATCACGGGGTGGTGCGCATTGTATGGGTGTGTGTTACATAGATTCACTAGTAGGAGTGAGAAAAACATCACGGGGTGGTGCGCATTGTATGGGTGTGTGTCACATTAGATTCACTAGTAGGAGTGAGAAAACATCACGGGGTGTTGCGCATTGTATGGGTGTGTGTTACATTAGATTCGCTAGTAGGAGTGACAAAAACATCACGGGGTGGTGCGCATTGTATGGGTGTGTGTTACATTAGATTCACTAGTAGGAGTGAGAAAAACATCACGGGGTGGTGCGCATTGTATGGGTGTGTGTTACATTAGATTCACTAGTAGGAGTGACAAAAACATCACGGTGTGGTGCGCATTGTATGGGTGTGTGTTACATTAGATTCACTAGTAGGAGTGAGAAAAACATCACGGGGTGGTGCGCATTGTATGGGTGTGTGTTACATTAGATTCACTAGTAGGAGTGAGAAAAACATCACGGGGTGGTGCGCATTGTATGGGTGTGTGTTACATTAGATTCACTAGTGGGAGTGAGAAAAACATCACGGGGTGGTGCGCATTGTATGGGTGTGTGTTACATTAGATTCACTAGTAGGAGTGAGAAAAAACATCACGGGGTGGTGCGCATTGTATGGGTGTGTGTTACATTAGATTCACTAGTAGGAGTGAGAAAAACATCACGGGGTGGTGCGCATTGTATGGGTGTGTGTTACATTAGATTCACTAGTAGGAGTGAGAAAAACATCACGGGGTGTGCGCATTGTATGGGTGTGTGTTACATTACATTCACTAGTAGGAGTGAGAAATACATCACGGGGTGGTGCGCATTGTATGGGTGTGTGTTACATTAGATTCACTAGTAGGAGTGAGAAAAACATCACGGGGTGGTGCGCATTGTATGGGTGTGTGTAACATTAGATTCACTACTAGGAGTGAGAAAAACATCACGGGGTGGTGCGCATTGTATGTGTGTGTGTTACATTAGATTCACTAGTAGGAGTGAGAAAACATCACGGGGTGGTGCGCATTGTATGGGTGTGTGTTACATTACATTCACTAGTAGGAGTGAGAAAAATATCACGGGTGGTGCGCATTGTTTGGGTGTGTGTTACATTACATTCACTAGTAGGAGATGAGAAAAACATCACGGGGTGGTGCGCATTGTATGGGTTTGTGTTACATAGATTCACTAGTAGGGAGTGAGAAAAACATCACGGGGTGGTGCGCATTGTATGGGTGTGTGTTACATAGATTCACTAGTAGGAGTGAGAAAAACATCACGGGGTGTGCGCATTGTATGGGTGTGTGTTACATTAGATTCACTAGTAGGAGTGAGAAAAACATCACGGGGTGGTGCGCATTGTATGGGTGTGTGTTACATTAGATCACTAGTAGGAGTGAGAGAAACATCACGGGGTGGTGCGCATTGTATGGGTGTGTGTTACATTACATTCACTAGTAGGAGTGAGAAAATACATCACGGGGTGGTGCGCATTGTATGGGTGTGTGTTACATTAGATTCACTAGTAGGAGTGAGAAAAACATCACAGGGTGGTGCGCATTGTATGGGTGTGTGTTACATTAGATTCACTAGTAGGAGTGAGAAAAACATCACGGGGTGGTGCGCATTGTATGGGTGTGTGTGTACATTAGATTCACTAGTAGGAGTGAGAAAACATCACGGGGTGGTGCGCATTGTATGGGTGTGTGTTACATTAGATTCACTAGTAGGAGTGAGAAAAACATCACGGGGTGGTGCGCATTGTATGGGTGTGTGTTACATTACATTCACTAGTAGGAGTGAGAAATACATCACGGGGTGGTGCGCATTGTATGGGTGTGTGTACATTAGATTCACTAGTAGGAGTGAGAAAAACATCACGGGGTGTGCGCATTGTATGGGTGTGTAACATTAGATTCACTACTAGGAGTGAGAAAAACATCACGTGGTGGTGCGCATTGTATGGGTGTGTGTACATTTGATTCACTAGTAGGATGTGAGAAAAACATCACGGGTGGTGCGCATTGTATGGGTGTGTGTTACATAGTAGGAGTGAGAAAACATCACGGGGTGGTGCGCATTGTTTGGGTGTGTGTTACATTACATTCACTAGTAGGAGTGAGAAAAACATCACGGGGTGGTGCGCATTGTATGGGTGTGTGTTACATAGATTCACTAGTAGGAGTGAGAAAAACATCACGGGGTGGTGCGCATTGTATGGGTGTGTGTTACATAGATTCACTAGTAGGAGTGAGAAAAACATCACGGGGTGGTGCGCATTGTATGGGTGTGTGTTACATTAGATTCACTAGTAGGAGTGAGAAAAACATCACGGGTGGTGCGCATTGTATGGGTGTGTGTTACATTAGATTCACTAGTAGGAGTGAGAGAAACATCACGGGGTGGTGCGCATTGTATGGGTGTGTGTTACATTAGATTCCCTATTAGGAGTGAGAGAAACATCACGGGGTGGTGCGCATTGTATGGGTGTGTGTTACATAGATTCACTAGTAGGAGTGAGAAAAACTTCACGGGGTGGTGCGCATTGTATGGGTGTGTGTTACATAGATTCACTAGTAGGAGTGAGAAAAAAAATCCCGGGGTGGTGCGCATTGTATGGGTGTGTGTTACATTACATTCTCCAGTAGGAGTGAGAAAAACATCACGGGGTGGTGCGCATTGTATGGGTGTGTGTTACATTACATTCACTAGTATTAGTGAGAAAAACATCACGGGGTGGTGCGCATTGTATGGGTGTGTGTTACATTACATTCACTAGTAGGAGTGAGAAAAACATCACGGGGTGGTGCGCATTGTATGGGTGTGTGTAACATTAGATTCACAAGAAGGAGTGAGAAAAACATCACGGGGTGGTGCGCATTGTATGGGTGTGTGTTACATTAGATTCACTAGTAGGAGTGAGAAAAACATCAAGGGGTGGTGCGCATTGTATGGGTGTGTGTTACATTAGATTCACTAGTAGGAGTGAGAAATACATCACGGGGTGGTGCGCATTGTATGGATGTGTGTTACATTAGATTCACTAGTAGGAGTGAGAAAAACATCACGGGTGGTGCGCATTGTATGGGTGTGTGTTACATTAGATTCACTAGTAGGAGTGAGAAAAACATCAAGGGGTGGTGCGCATTGTATGGGTGTGTGTTACATTAGATACACTAGTAGGAGTGAGAAAAACATCACGGGGTGGTGCGCATTGTATGGGTGTGTGTTACATTAGATTCACTAGTAGGAGTGAGAAAAACATCACGGGGTGTTGCGCATTGTATGGGTGTGTGTTACATTAGATTCACTAGTAGGGGTGAGAAAAACATCACGGGGTGGTGCGCATTGTATGGGTGTGTGTTATATTAGATTCACTAGTAGGGGTGAGAAAAACATCACGGGGTGGTGCGCATTGTATGGGTGTGTGTTACATTACATTCACTAGTAGGAGATGAGAAAAACATCACGGGGTGGTGCGCATTATATGGGTGTGTGTTACATTAGATTCACCAGTAGGAGTGAGAAAAACATCACGGGGTGGTGCGCATTGTATGGGTGTGTTTTACATTAGATTCACCAGTAGGAGTGAGAAAAAACATCACGGGGTGGTGCGCATTGTATGGGTGTGTGTTACATAGATTCACTAGTAGGAGTGAAAAAAACATCACGGGGTGGTGCGCATTGTATGGGTGTGTGTTACATAGATTCACTAGTAGGAGTGAGAAAAACATCACGGGGTGGTGCGCATTGTATGGGTGTGTGTTACATTACATTCTCCAGTAGGAGTGAGAAAAACATCACGGGGTGGTGCGCATTGTATGGGTGTGTGTTATATTACATTCACTAGTATTAGTGAGAAAACATCACGGGGTGTGCGCATTGTATGGGTGTGTGTTACATTACATTCACTAGTAGGAGTGAGAAAACATCAGGGGTGGTGCGCATTGTATGGGTGTGTGTTACATTAGATTCACAAGAAGGAGTGAGAAAAACATCACGGGGTGGTGCGCATTGTATGGGTGTGTGTTACATTAGATTCACTAGTAGGAGTGAGAAAAACATCAAGGGGTGGTGCGCATTGTATGGGTGTGTGTTACATTAGATTCACTAGTAGGAGTGAGAAATACATCACGGGGTGGTGCGCATTGTATGGATGTGTGTTACATTAGATTCACTAGTAGGAGTGAGAAAAACATCACGGGGTGGTGCGCATTGTATGGGTGTGTGTTACATTAGATTTCACTAGTAGGAGTGAGAAAAACATCAAGGGGTGGTGCGCATTGTATGCGTGTGTGTTACATTAGATTCACTAGTAGGAGTGAGAAAAACATCACGGGGTGGTGCGCATTTTATGGGTGTGTGTTACATTAGATTCACTAGTAGGAGTGAGAAAAACATCACGGGGTGTAGCGCATTGTATGGGTGTGTGTTACATTAGATTCACTAGTAGGGGTGAGAAAAACATCACGGGGTGGTGCGCATTGTATGGGTGTGTGTTATATTAGATTCACTAGTAGGGGTGAGAAAAACATCACGGGTGGTGCGCATTGTATGGGTGTGTGTTACATTACATTCACTAGTAGGAGTGAGAAAAACATCACGGGGAGGTGCGCATTATATGGGTGTGTGTTACATTAGATTCACCAGTAGGAGTGAGAAAAACATCACGGGGTGGTGCGCATTGTATGGGTGTGTTTTACATTAGATTCACCAGTAGGAGTGAGAAAAACATCACGGGGTGGTGCGCATTGTATGGGTGTGTGTTACATTACATTCACCAGTAGGAGTGAGAAAAACATCACGGGGTGGTGCGCATTATATGGGTGTGTGTTACATTAGATTCACCAGTAGGAGTGAGAAAAACATCACGGGGTGATGCGCATTGTATGGGTGTGTGTTACATTAGATTCACTAGTAGGAGTGAGAAAAACATCACGGGGTGGTGCGCATTGTATGGGTGTGTGTTACATTACATTCACTAGTAGGAGTGAGAAAAACATCACGGGGTGGTGCGCATTGTATGGGTGTGTGTTACATAGATTCACTACTAGATGAGAAAAACATCACGGGGTGGTGCGCATTGTATGGGTGTGTGTACATTAGATTCACTATAGGAGTGAGAAAAACATCACGGGGTGGTGCGCATTGTATGGGTGTGTGTTACATAGATTCACTAGTAGGAGTGAGAAAAACATCACGGGGTGGTGCGCATTGTATGGGTGTGTGTTACATAGATTCACTAGTAGGAGTGAGAAAAACATCACGGGGTGGTGCGCATTGTATCGGTGTGTGTTACATTAGATTCACTAGTAGGAGTGAGAAAAACATCACGGGGTGGTGCGCATTGTATGGGTGTGTGTTACATTAGATTCACTAGTAGGAGTGAGAAAAACATCACGGGGTGGTGCGCATTGTATGGGTGTGTGTTACATTAGATTCACTAGTAGGAGTGAGAAAAACATCACGGGGTGGTGCGCATTGTATGGGTGTGTGTTACATTAGATTCACTAGTAGGAGTGAGAAAAACATCACGGGGTGTGCGCATTGTATGGTGTGTGTTACATAGATTCACTAGTAGGAGTGAGAAAAATATCACGGGGTGGTGCGCATTGTATGGGTGTGTGTTACATAGATTCACTAGTAGGAGTGAGAAAAACATCACGGGGTGGTGCGCCATTGTATGGGTGTGTGTTACATAGATTCGCTAGTAGGAGTGAGAAAAACATCACGGGGAGGTGCGCATTGTATGGGTGTTGTTACATTAGATTCGCTAGTAGGAGTGAGAAAAACATCACGGGGTGGTGCGCATTGTATGGGTGTGTTACATTAGATTCACTAGTAGGAGTGAGAAAAACATCACGGGGTGTTGCGCATTGTATGGGTGTGTGTTACATTAGATTCGCTAGTAGGAGTGACAAAAACATCACGGGGTGGTGCGCATTGTATGGGTGTGTGTTACATTAGATTCACTAGTAGGAGTGAGAAAAACATCACGGGGTGGTGCGCATTGTATGGGTGTGTGTTACATTAGATTCACTAGTAGGAGTGACAAAAACATCTCGGTGTGGTGCGCATTGTATGGGTGTGTGTTACATTAGATTCACTAGTAGGAGTGAGGAAAACATCACGGGGTGGTGCGCATTGTATGGGTGTGTGTTACATTAGATTCACTAGTAGGAGTGAGAAAAACATCACGGGGTGGTGCGCATTGTATGGGTGTGTGTTACATTAGATTCACTAGTGGGAGTGAGAAAACATACGGGGTGGTGCGCATTGTATGGGTGTGTGTTACATTAAATTCACTAGTAGGAGTGAGAAAAACATCACGGGGTGGTGCGCATTGTATGGTTGTGTGTTACATTAGATTCACTAGTAGGAGTGAGAAAAACATCACGGGGTGGTGCGCATTGTATGGGTGTGTGTTACATTAGATTCACTAGTAGGAGTGAGAAAAACATCACGGGGTGGTGCGCATTGTATGGGTGTGTGTTACATTACATTCACTAGTAGGAGTGAGAAATACATCACGGGGTGGTGCGCATTGTATGGGTGTGTGTTACATTAGATTCACTAGTAGGAGTGAGAAAAACATCACGGGTGGTGCGCATTGTATGGGTGTGTGTAACATTAGATTCACTACTAGGAGTGAGAAAAACATCACGGGGTGGTGCGCATTGTATGGGTGTGTGTTACATTAGATTCACTAGTAGGAGTGAGAAAAACATCACGGGGTGGTGCGCATTGTATGGGTGTGTGTTACATTACATTCACTAGTAGGAGTGAGAAAAACATCACGGGGTGGTGCGCATTGTTTGGGTGTGTGTACATTACATTCACTAGTATGAGTGAGAAAACATCACGGGGTGTGCGCATTGTATGGGTGTGTGTTACATAGATCACTAGTAAGAGTGAGAAAAACATCACGGGGTGGTGCGCATTGTATGGGTGTGTGTTACATAGATTCACTAGTAGGAGTGAGAAAAACATCACGGGGTGGTGCGCATTGTATGGGTGTGTTACATTAGATTCACTAGTAGGAGTGAGAAAAACATCACGGGCTGGTGCGCATTGTATGGGTGTGTGTTACATTAGATTCACTAGTAGGAGTGAGAGAAACATCACGGGGTGGTGCGCATTGTATGGGTGGTGTTACATTAGATTCACTAGTAGGAGTGAGAAAAATATCACGGGGTGTTGCGCATTGTATGGGTGTGTGTTACATTAGATTCACTAGTAGGAGTGAGAAAAACATCACGGGGTGGTGCGCATTGTATGGTTGTGTTTTACATTAGATTCACTAGTAGGAGTGAGAAAAACATCACGGGGTGGTGCGCATTGTATGGGTGTGTGTTACATTAGATTCACTAGTAGGAGTGAGAAAAACATCACGGGGTGGTGCGCATTGTATGGGTGTGTGTTACATTACATTCACTAGTAGGAGTGAGAAATACATCACGGGGTGGTGCGCATTGTATGGGTGTGTGTTACATTAGATTCACTAGTAGGAGTGAGAAAAACATCACGGGGTGGTGCGCATTGTATGGGTGTGTGTAACATTAGATTCACTACTAGGAGTGAGAAAAACATCACGGGGTGGTGCGCATTGTATGGGTGTGTTACATTAGATTCACTAGTAGGAGTGAGAAAACATCACGGGGGGTGCGCATTGTATGGGTGTGTGTTACATTACATTCACTAGTAGGAGTGAGAAAAACATCATGGGGTGGTGCGCATTGTTTGGGTGTGTGTTACATTACATTCACTAGTAGGAGTGAGAAAAACATCACGGGGTGGTGCGCATTGTATGGGTGTGTGTTACATAGATTCACTAGTAGGAGTGAGAAAAACATCACGGGGTGGTGCGCATTGTATGGGTGTGTGTTACATAGATTCACTAGTAGGAGTGAGAAAAACATCACGGGGTGGTGCGCATTGTATGGGTGTGTGTTACATTAGATTCACTAGTAGGAGTGAGAAAAACATCACGGGGTGGTGCGCATTGTATGGGTGTGTTTTACATTAGATTCACCAGTAGGAGTGAGAAAAACATCACGGGGTGGTGCGCATTGTATGGGTGTGTGTTACATTACATTCACCAGTAGGAGTGAGAAAAACATCACGGGGTGGTGCGCATTATATGGGTGTGTGTTACATTAGATTCACCAGTAGGAGTGAGAAAAACATCACGGGGTGATGCGCATTGTATGGGTGTGTGTTACATTAGATTCACTAGTAGGAGTGAGAAAAACATCACGGGGTGGTGCGCATTGTATGGGTGTGTGTTACATTACATTCACTAGTAGGAGTGAGAAAAACATCACGGGGTGGTGCGCATTGAATGGGTGTGTTTACATTAGATTCACTAGTAGGAGTGAGAAAAACATCACGGGGTGGTGCGCATTGTATGGTGTGTGTTACATCAGATTCACTAGTAGGAGTGAGAAAAACATCACGGGGTGGTGCGCATTGTATGGGTGTGTGTTACATCAGATTCACTAGTAGGAGTGAGAAAAACATCACGGGGTGGTGCGCATTGTATGGGTGTGTGTTACATAGATTCATAGTAGGAGTGAGAAAAACATCACGGGGTGGTGCGCATTGTATCGGTGTGTGTTACATTAGATTCACTAGTAGGAGTGAGAAAAACATCACGGGGTGGTGCGCATTGTATGGGTGTGTGTTACATTAGATTCACTAGTAGGAGTGAGAAAAACATCACGGGGTGGTGCGCATTGTATGGGTGTGTGTTACATTAGATTCACTAGTAGGAGTGAGAAAAACATCACGGGGTGGTGCGCATTGTATGGGTGTGTGTTACATTAGATTCACTAGTAGGAGTGAGAAAAACATCACGGGTGGTGCGCATTGTATGGGTGTGTGTTACATAGATTCACTAGTAGGAGTGAGAAAATATCACGGGGTGGTGCGCATTGTATGGGTGTGTGTTACATAGATTCACTAGTAGGAGTGAGAAAAACATCACGGGGTGGTGCGCATTGTATGGGTGTGTGTTACATAGATTCGCTAGTAGGAGTGAGAAAAACATCACGGGGAGGTGCGCATTGTATGGGTGTGTGTTTACATTAGATTCGCTAGTAGGAGTGAGAAAAACATCACGGGGTGGTGCGCATTGTATGGGTGTGTGTTACATTAGATTCACTAGTAGGAGTGAGAAAAACATCACGGGGTGTTGCGCATTGTATGGGTGTGTGTTACATTAGATTCGCTAGTAGGAGTGACAAAAACATCACGGGGTGGTGCGCATTGTATGGGTGTGTTAGATTAGATTCACTAGTAGGAGTGAGAAAAACATCACGGGGTGGTGCGCATTGTATGGGTGTGTGTTACATTAGATTCACTAGTAGGAGTGACAAAACATCTCGGTGTGGTGCGCATTGTATGGGTGTGTGTTACATTAGATTCACTAGTAGGAGTGAGAAAAACATCACGGGGTGGGTGCGCATTGTATGGGTGTGTGTTACATTACATTCACTAGTAGGAGTGAGAAAACATCACGGGTGGTGTGCGCATTGTATGGGTGTGTGTTACATTAGATTCACTAGTAGGAGTGAGAAAAACATCACGGGGTGGTGCGCATTGTATGGGTGTGTGTTACATTAGATTCACTAGTAGGAGTGAGAAAAACATCACGGGGTGGTGCGCATTGTATGGGTGTGTGTTACATTAGATTCACTAGTAGGAGTGAGAAAAACATCACGGGGTGGTGCGCATTGTATGGTGTGTGTTACATAGATTCACTAGTAGGAGTGAGAAAAACATCACGGGGTGGTGCGCATTGTATCGGTGTGTGTTACATTAGATTCACTAGTAGGAGTGAGAAAAACATCACGGGGTGGTGCGCATTGTATGGGTGTGTGTTACATTAGATTCACTAGTAGGAGTGAGAAAAACATCACGGGTGGTGCGCATTGTATGGGTGTGTGTTACATTAGATTCACTAGTAGGAGTGAGAAAAACATCACGGGGTGGTGCGCATTGTATGGGTGTGTGTTACATTAGATTCACTAGTAGGAGTGAGAAAAACATCACGGGTGGTGCGCATTGTATGGGTGTGTGTTACATAGATTCACTAGTAGGAGTGAGAAAACATCACGGGGTGGTGCGCATTGTATGGGTGTGTGTTACATAGATTCACTAGTAGGAGTGAGAAAAACATCAGGGGTGGTGCGCATTGTATGGGTGTGTGTTACATAGATTCGGCTAGTAGGAGTGAGAAAAACATCACGGGGAGGTGCGCATTGTATGGGTGTGTGTTACATTAGATTCGCTAGTAGGAGTGAGAAAAACATCACGGGGTGGTGCGCATTGTATGGGTGTGTGTTACATTACATTCTCCAGTAGGAGTGAGAAAAACATCACGGGGTGGTGCGCATTGTATGGGTGTGTGTTATATTACATTCACTAGTATTAGTGAGAAAAACATCACGGGGTGGTGCGCATTGTATGGGTGTGTGTTACATTACATTCACTAGTAGGAGTGAGAAAAACATCAGGGGGTGGTGCGCATTGTATGGGTGTGTGTTACATTAGATTCACAAGAAGGAGTGAGAAAAACATCACGGGGTGGTGCGCATTGTATGGGTGTGTGTTACCATTAGATTCACTAGTAGGAGTGAGAAAAACATCAAGGGGTGGTGCGCATTGTATGGGTGTGTGTTACATTAGATTCACTAGTAGGAGTGAGAAATACATCACGGGTGGTGCGCATGTATGGATGTGTGTTACATTAGATTCACTAGTAGGAGTGAGAAAACATCACGGGGTGGTGCGCATTGTATGGGTGTGTGTTACATTAGATTCACTAGTAGGAGTGAGAAAAACATCAAGGGGTGGGCGCATTGTATGCGTGTGTGTTACATTAGATTCACTAGTAGGAGTGAGAAAAACATCACGGGGTGGGTGCGCATTGTATGGGTGTGTGTTACATTAGATTCACTAGTAGGAGTGAGAAAAACATCACGGGGTGTAGCGCATTGTATGGGTGTGTGTTACATTAGATTCACTAGTAGGGGTGAGAAAACATCACGGGGTGGTGCGCATTGTATGGGTGTGTGTTATATTAGATTCACTAGTAGGGGTGAGAAAAACATCACGGGGTGGTGCGCATTGTATGGTGTGTGGTACATTACATTCACTAGTAGGAGTGAGAAAAACATCACGGGGAGGTGCGCATTATATGGGTGTGTGTTACATTAGATTCACCAGTAGGAGTGAGAAAAACATCACGGGGGTGGTGCGCATTGTATGGGTGTGTTTTACATTAGATTCACCAGTAGGATGAGAAAAACATCACGGGGTGGTGCGCATTGTATGGGTGTGTGTTACATTACATTCACCAGTAGGAGTGAGAAAAACATTCACGGGGTGGTGCGCATTTATGGGTGTGTGTTACATTAGATTCACCAGTAGGAGTGAGAAAAACATCACGGGGTGATGCGCATTGTATGGGTGTGTGTACATTAGATTCACTAGTAGGAGTGAGAAAAACATCACGGGGTGGTGCGCATTGTATGGGTGTGTGTTACATTACATTCACTAGTAGGAGTGAGAAAACACACGGGGTGGTGCGCATTGTATGGGTGTGTGTTATATTAGATTCACTAGTAGGAGTGAGAAAACATCACGGGGTGGTGCGCATTGTATGGGTGTGTGTTACATTAGATTCACTAGTAGGAGTGAGAAAAACATCACGGGGTGTGCGCATTGTATGGGTGTGTGTTACATTAGATTCACTAGTAGGAGTGAGAAAAACATCACGGGGTGGTGCGCATTGTATGGGTGTGTGTTACATAGATTCACTAGTAGGAGTGAGAAAAACATCACGGGGTGGTGCGCATTGTATAGGTGGTGTTACATTAGATTCACTAGTAGGAGTGAGAAAAACATCACGGGGTGGTGCGCATTGTATGGGTGTGTGTTACATTAGATTCACTAGTAGAGTGAGAAAAACATCACGGGGTGGTGCGCATGTATGGGTGTGTGTTACATTAGATTCACTAGTAGGAGTGAGAAAAACATCACGGGGTGGTGCGCATTGTATGGGTGTGTGTTACATTAGATTCACTAGTAGGAGTGAGAAAAACATCACGGGGTGGTGCGCATTGTATGGGTGTGTGTTACATAGATTCATAGTAGGAGTGAGAAAAATATCACGGGGTGGTGCGCATTGTATGGGTGTGTGTTACATAGATTCACTAGTAGGAGTGAGAAAAACATCACGGGGTGGTGCGCATTGTATGGGTGTGTGTTACATTAGATTCGCTAGTAGGAGTGAGAAAAACATCACGGGGAGGTGCGCATTGTATGGGTGTGTGTTACATTAGATTCGCTAGTAGGAGTGAGAAAAACATCACGGGGTGGTGCGCATTGTATGGGTGTGTGTTACATTAGATTCACTAGTAGGAGTGAGAAAAACATCACGGGGTGTTGCGCATTGTATGGGTGTGTGTTACATTAGATTCAGCTAGTAGGAGTGACAAAACATCACGGGTGGTGCGCATTGTATGGGTGTGTGTTACATTAGATTCACTAAGTAGGAGTGAGAAAAACATCACGGGGTGGTGCGCATTGTATGGGTGTGTGTTACATTAGATTCACTAGTAGGAGTGACAAAAACATCTCGGTGTGGTGCGCATTGTATGGGTGTGTGTTACATTAGATTCACTAGTAGGAGTGAGAAAAACATCACGGGGTGGTGCGCATTGTATGGGTGTGTGTTACATTAGATTCACTAGTAGGAGTGAGAAAAACATCACGGGGTGGTGCGCATTGTATGGGTGTGTGTTACATTAGCATTCACTAATGGGAGTGAGAAAAACATCACGGGGTGGTGCGCATTGTATGGGTGTGTGTTACATTAGATTCACTAGTAGGAGTGAGAAAAACATCACGGGGTGGTGCGCATTGTATGGGTGTGTGTTACATTAGATTCACTAGTAGGAGTGAGAAAAACATCACGGGTGGTGCGCATTGTATGGGTGTGTGTACATACATTCACTAGTAGGAGTGAGAAAAACATCACGGGGTGGTGCGCATTGTATGGGTGTGTGTTACATTACATTCACTAGTAGGAGTGAGAAATACATCACGGGGTGGTGCGCATTGTATGGGTGTGTGTTACATTAGATTCACTAGTAGGAGTGAGAAAAACATCACGGGGTGTGCGCATTGTATGGGTGTGTGTACATTAGATTCACTACTAGGAGTGAGAAAAACATCACGGGGTGGTGCGCATTGTATGGGTGTGTGTTACATTACATTCACTAGTAGGAGTGAGAAAAACATCACGGGGTGGTGCGCATTGTATGGGTGTGTGTTACATTACATTCCCTAGTAGAGTGAGAAAAGCATCACGGGGTGGTGCGCATTGTTTGGGTGTGTGTTACATTAACATTCACTAGTAGGAGTGAGAAAAACATCACGGGGTGGTGCGCATTGTATGGGTGTGTGTTACATTAGATTCACTAGTAAGAGTGAGAAAAACATCACGGGGTGTGCGCATTGTATGGGTGTGTGTTACATAGATTCACTAGTAGGAGTGAGAAAAACATCACGGGGTGGTGCGCATTGTATGGGTGTGTGTTACATTAGATTCACTAGTAGGAGTGAGAAAACATCACGCGGTGGTGCGCATTGTATGGGTGTGTGTTTACATTAGATTCACTAGTAGGAGTGAGAGAAACATCAAGGGGGGGTGCGCATTGTATGGGTGTGTGTTACATAGATTCACTAGTAGGAGTGAGAAAATATCACGGGGTGTTGCGCATTGTATGGGTGTGTGTTACATTAGATTCACTAGTAGGAGTGAGAAAAACATCACGGGGTGGTGCGCATTGTATGGTTTGTG
>NW_026947926.1:0-83000 GCF_034190915.1 Cavia porcellus | reverse complement strand
CACTATGCAAAAAACCTAATCCTAACCCTAATGCTTACCATAAAGATAAGCCTAAGCCAAAACTATCCCTAACACCTAACCCTAAACCTAACCCTAACCCTAACTCTAACACCAACCTTGTAACCCTAACCCTAAACCTAAATGTAACCATAACCCTAACACTAACACTAACCTTATTGTAACCTGAACCCGAACCATAATCAGAAGCCAAAATCTATCCCTAACACCTAACCCCTAAACCTAAGCCTAACTGACACCTAACCTTAACTGTAACTCTAACCCTAACACTAATCCTAACCCTAAGCCTAACACAAACACTAACCCTATCGCTAATACATAACCCTAATATTAACACTAACATTAACCATAACCATAACCATAAACGTAACCCTAACCATAACCATAACACTAAACATAAACCTAAGCATATCCTTAAAACCTAAACCTAACCGTAAACCAAAAACTAACACTAAACCAAACCGTAACGCTAACCCTAACGCTAACCCTAACACTAACCCTAAACATAAAGCGAATTATAAACATAACACTAAACCTAACCTAAGCCTAACCCTAACCCTATTCGTATCCCTAACACTAAGCTGAAACTTAGGCCTAACGATAACCCTATCCCTAACTCTAAAACAAAGGCTAAGCCTAACCCTAACACTCACCACAAACCTATCACAAACCCTAACCCTAATCCCTAAACCTAACCATAACACTAACCCGATCACTAACCCTAACCTTAATCCCTAACCCTAAAGATTAGCCTAACACTAAGCACAAAACTAACCTCTAACCCTAACTCTGACACTAACTTTAAATCTAACCCTAACCCTAATCCCTAAGCATAATGATAAGGTTAACCCTAATCTTTCACTAACACTTAAACCTAACCCTAACCCTAAACCTAGCCCTATCCCCAATCCATAATACTAACCCTAAACCTAACACTAACACGAACCCTGTCCCAATCCTAAGCCTAATCGTAACCCTAAAGCTCTAAATCTAACCCATACCCTAACAATAACCCTAACCCTAAACCTAACCCTAACCCTAAACCTAACTGTAACCCTAACCCTAACCATAACCATAACCATAACACTAAACCGAATAGTAACCCTAATTCGATCCATAATCTAAAGACTAACACTGACCCTTATTCCTAACAACTAACCCCTAAACCTAACCCTAACATACCCCTAACCCTAACCGTAAGACTAAGCGTAAAACTAAACCTAACACTAACTTCTAACCCTAAACATAACCATAAATATAACCCTAACACTAACCCTAACCCTAAACTCTAACACTAACTCTAACTCTAACCCTAATCCTAACCCTAACCCTATCCCTAATCCATATCCGTAAGGCTGACACTAACCCTAACCATAATCCTAACCCTAACCCTAAACCTAACCCTAACCCTAACAAAAAACCAAACCCTAAACCGAACCGTAACCCTAACCATAACCCTAAAGCTAACTCTAAACATTATTGTAAACCGAACCCTAACTTTAATCCAAAGCCTAACCCTATCCCTATCCCTAACACCTAGACCCTAAACCTAACCCTAACCCTAACCCGAACAAACACTAACCCTAACCGTAACCCTATCCATAACCCTAAAACAAAGCCTAACACTAACCCTAACACTAACCCTAAACCTAACACTGATCCTAACCCCAATACCTAACCCTAACAATAAGCCTAACCCTAACCCTAAACCTAACCCCTAACCCTAACCCTCACCCCAAACCTAACCCTAAACCTAACCCTAATCGCTAGCCTAAGCCTAACCTTAATGCTAACCCTAACACAAACACTAATCGTAACCCTAACTGTAACCTTAACCGTAAGTCTAACCCTAACCGTAACCCTAACAATAACCCTAACACTAACCCTAACACTTAACCCCTAACCCTAACCCTAATGCTAAGCCTAACCCTAACCTCTAACAGTAAACCTATCCCAAATCCTAAGCCTAATCCTAACCCTAACAATAAACTTCTAAATCTAAACCACACTCTAAAACTAACCCTAACCCTAAACCTAACACTAATCCTAAACCTAACACTATCACTAATCACTAACCCTAAACCAAACCGTAACCCAAACCCTAAGCCAGAAACTCTAAAAGTAAACCTAATCCAAACCCAAACCCTAACTCTAATACGAACCTTGTAACAATAACCTTAACCCTAACCCTAAATGTAACCATAACCCTAACCCTAACCCTAACCCTAAAGCTAACCCTAACTCTAACAATAAACCTAACCCTAAACCAAATCCTAAACATAACACTAAACCTAACGCTAACCCTAATCCTATCCCTAACCCTAAAATTCAGTTTAACCCTAATCCGAACCATAACACTAAAACTACCCCTAAACCAAAGCCTAATCACTAACCCTAAGACTACCACTAAACCTAACCCTAACCCTAATCCCTAATCCTAACGATAAGCCTAAAACAAAGCCTATCCCTAACACCTAACCATAACCCTAACCCTAACCCTAACACTAACCCTATCCCTATCACTAATACATAACCCTAACATTAACACTAACATTAACCCTAACCATAACCCTAAACGTAACCCTAACCATAACCATAACCCTAAACATAACCCTACGCATATCCTTAACACCTAAACCCTAACCGTAAACCAAAACCTAACACTAAACTGAACCGTAACCCTAACCCTAATGCTAACCCTAAGCCTAACAATAATCCTAAACCTAAACCAAATCCTAAACATAACACTAAACCTAACCTAAGCCTAACCCTAACTCTTATCATATCCCTAACACTAAGCTGAACCTTAAGCCTAACCCTAACCCTATCCCTAACTGTAAAACTAAGGCTAACCATAACCATAACACTCACCACAAACCTATCACAAACCCTAACCCTAATCCCTAAACCTAAACATAACACTAACCCTAATGCTAACACTAACACTAACAGTAACACTAACACTAATCCCTAACTCTAAAGATTAGCCTAACACTAAACATAAACCTAAAACCTAACCCTAAACCTCAACTGAACCCTAACCCGAAACCAAATGCTAATCGCTACCCTAAATCTAACACTTACCCTAACCATAAGCCGAACACTAATCGTAACCATAACCCTAACCCTAACACTAAACCCTAACCCAAAAACTAACCCTAACCCTAAACCTAACATTAACCCTAAACCTAACACTATCGCTAATCACTAACCCTAACCCGAACCCTAACAGAAACCCTAACCCAGAAACCCTAACACTAAACCTAACACAAACCCTAACCCTAACTCTAACACCAACCTTGTAACCCTAACCCTAAATCTAAACCTAACTGTAACCCTAACCCTAAAAGTAACCATAACCCTAACCCTAACCCTAACCTTATAGTAACCTGAACCCGAACCATAATCAGAAGCCAAAATCTATCCCTAACACCTAACCCCTAAACCTAAGCCTAACTGAATCGTAACCTTAACTGTAATTCTAACCCTAACACTAACCCTAACCCTAAGCCTAACACAAACACTAACCCTATCGCAAATACATAACCCTAACATTAACATTAACATTAACCATAACCATGACCATAAACATAACCCTAACAATAACAATAACACTAAACATAAACCTAAGCATATTCTTAACACCAAAACCCTAACCGTAAACCAAAACCTAACACTGAACCGAACCGTAACGCTAACGATAATGCTAACCCTAACCCTAACACTAACGGTAAACCTAAACAGAATTATAAACATAACACTAAACCTAACTTAAGCCTAACCCTAACACTAACCCTAAACCTAACACTAACCTTAAGCCTAATCACTAACCCTAACACTAACCCTAAACCTGATGCTAACACTAATCCCTAACCCTAAGGATAAGCCTAACCCTAAGCCTATCCCTAACACCTAACCGTAACCTTAACCCTAACCCTAACACTAACACTAAACCTAACACATTCCCTAATATAAACCCTAAAATTAACAATAACATTAACCCTAACCATAACCCTAAATGTAACCCTAACCATAACCATAACCCTAAACACAACTCTAAGCATATATTTAACATCTAAATTCTAACTGTAAACCAAAACCTAACCCTAAACTGAAACATAACCCTAACCCCAACCCTAACCCTAACCCTAACGTTATTTTAACCCGAACCCAAACCGTAATCAGAAGCCAAAATCTATCCCTAACACCTAACCCCTAAACCTAACTTAACCCTAACCGTAACAGCATCTCTAACCCTAACCCTAACCCTACCCTAACACTAACCCTAACACTAACCCTAAACATAACGCTAACCCTAAACATAACTCTAACCATAACCCTAACCATATCCTTAACACCTAACACATAACCGTAACCCAAACACTAACCTTAACCCTAAACCTAAACCTTACCCTAAACCTAATAGTAACCCTAAACCTATCCGTAATACGAAGCCTAACCCTGACACTATACCTAACACATAACTCCTAAACCTAACCCTAACCTACCCCTAACCCTAACCATAAACCTAAACCTAATACTAACACTAACCCTAACCCTAACCTACCCTTAAATCTAACCCTAACCCTAACACTAAACATAAACCTAAGCCTAATCCCTAACCCTGTCACTAACACTTAAACCTAACCCTAACCCTAAACCTAGCCCTATCCCCAATCCATAACACTCACCCTAAACCTAACACTAAACCTATCCCTAATCCTAAGCCTAATCATAACCCTAACCCTAAATCTCTAAATCTAACCCATACCCTAACAATAACCCTAACCCTAACCCTAACCTTAACACTAAACCTAACCCTAACCCTAACTGTAACCCTATACCTAACCTTAACACTAACCCTAAGCCTAACCCTAAACTGAATAGTAACCCTAATCCGATCCATAATCCAAAGCCTAATCCTGACCCTACCCCTGACACCTAACCCATAAACCTAACCATAACATACCCCTAACCCTAATGATAAGACTAACCGTAACACTAAACCTAACACTAACTTCTAACCCTAAACGTAACCCTAAAGATAACCCTAACACTAACCCCAACCCTAAACTCTAACACTAACCCTAACCCTAACCCTAACCCATACACTACCCCTACCCTAACCCTAACCCTTATATTAAGCCAAACCCTAAATCTATCCCTAACCCTAACACTAAGCCTAACCCTAACCCTAACACTAAAATTATCCCTAAACCTAACCATAATCCTAAGCCTAATCCCTAACCATAACACTATGCAAAAACCTAATCCTAACCCTAATGCTTACCATAAAGATAAGCCTAAGCCTAAAACTATCCCTAACACCTAACCCTAATCCTTACCCTTACCCTAACCCTACCCCTAATCCATATACCTAAGGCTGACCCTAACACTAACCCTAACTATAACCCTAAATGTAACGCTAACAATACCCGTAACCTTAAACATAACACTAACCATATCCTTAACCCTTAACCGCTAACCATAACCCAAAACCTAACCCTAAACTGAACATTAACCCTAACCATAACCCTAAACCTAACCCTAAACCTTATTGTAAACCAAAACCTAACCTTAATCTGAAGCCTAACACTATCCCTATCCCTAACACCTACACCCTAACCCCAACGAAACCCTAACCCTAACCGTTACCCTATCCCAAACCCTAAAACTAAGCCTAACCCTAACCCTAACACTAACCCTCAACCTAACACTGAACCTAACCCCAATCCCTAACCCTAACAATAAGCCTCACCATAACCGTAAACCTAACCCCTAAACCCTAACACTTACCCCAACCCTAACCCTAAACCTAATCCTAATTGCTAGCTTAAGCCTAACCTTAACGCTAACCCTAACACGAACACTAATCGTAACCGTAACTGTAACCTTAACCATAAGGCTAACCCTAACCGTAACCCTAACAATAACCCTAACACTAACGCTAATATTTAACCCCTAACACTAACCCTAACGCTAAGCCTAACCCTAACCTCTAACACTAACCCTATCCCAAAACCTAAGCCTAATCCTAACCCTAACAATAAACTTCTAAATCTAAACCATACTAAAACTTAACCTAACCCTAAACCCTAACCCAAAAACTAACCCTAACCCTAAACCTAACACTATCGCTAATCACTAACCCTAACCCGAACCCTAACCCAAACCCTAACCCAAAAACCCTAACAGTAAACCTAACCCAAACCCTAACCCTAACTCTAACACCAACCTTGTAACCCTAATCCTAACCCTAAACTAACCCTAACCCTAACCCTAAATGTAACCATAACCCTAACACTAACCCTAACCTTATTGTAACCTGAACCTGAACCATAATCAGAAGCCAAAATCTATCCCTAACACCTAACCCCTAAACCTAAGCCTAACTGACACAGAACCTTAACTGTAACTCAAACACTAACACTAACCCTAACCCTAAGCCTAACACAAACACTAACCCTATCGCTAATACATAACCCTAACATTAACACTAACATTAACCATAACCATAACCATAAACGTAACCCTAACCATAACCATAACACTAAACATAAACTTAAGCATATCCTTAACACCTAAACCCTAACCGTAAACCAAAAGCTAACACTAAACCGAAACATAACGCTAACCCTAACGCTAACCTTAACACTAACCCTAACCCTAAACCGAATTATAAACATAACACTAAACCTAACCTAAGCCTAACCCTAACCCTAGTCATATCCCTAACACTAAGCCGAAACTTAAGACTAACCATAACCCTATCCCTAACTCTAAAACTAAGGCTAACCCTAACCCTAACACTCACCACAAACCTATCACAAACCCTAACCCTAATCCCTAAACCTAACCATAACACTAACCCTATCGCTAACCCTAACACTAACCCAAACCCCTAACCCTAAAGATTAGCCTAACACTAAACATAAAACTAACCTCTAACCCTAACTCTGACACTAACTTTAAATCTAACCCTAACCACAATCCCTAAACATAATGATAAGGGTAACCCTAATCTTTCACTAACACTTAAACCTAACCCTAATCCTAAACCTAGCCCTATCCCCAATCCATAACACTCACCCTAAACCTAACACTAAACCTATCCCTAATCCTAAGCCTAATCATAACCCTAACGCTAAATCTCTAAATCTAACCCATACTCTAACAATAACCCTAACCCTAATACTAACCTTAACACAAAACCTAACCCTAACCCTAACTGTAACCCTAACCCTAACCTTAACACTAACCCTAAGCCTAACCCTAAACAGAATAGTAACCCTAACCCGATCCATAATCCAAAGCCTAATCCTGACCCTATCCCTGACACCTAACCCATAAACCTAACCATAACATACCCCTAACCCTAATGATAAGACTAACCGTAACACTAAATCTAACACTAACTTCTAACCCTAAACGTAACCCTAAGGATAACCCTATCACTAACCCCAACCCTAAACTCTAACACTAACCCTAACCCTAAACCTAACCCTTACCCTACCCCTACCCTAACCCTAACCCTGACATTAAGCCAAACCCTAAATCTATCCCTAACCCTAACACTAAGCCTAACCCTAACCCTAACACTAAAATTATCCCTAAACCTAACCATAATCCTAAACCTAATCCCTAACCATAACACTATGCAAAAACCTAATCCTAACCCTAATACTTACCCTAAAGATAAGCCTAAGCCTAAAACTATCCCTAACACCTAACCCTAATCCTTACCCTTACCCTAACCGTATCCCTAATCCATATACCTAAGGCTGACCCTAACACTAACCCTAACTATAACCCTAAATGTAACGCTAACCATACCCGTAACCTTAGACATAACCTAAACCATATCCTTAACCCTTAACCCCTAACCCTAACCCAAAACCTAACCCTAAACTGAACATTAACCCTAACCATAACCCTAAACCTAACACTAAACCTTATTGTAAACCAAAACCTAACCTTAATCTGAAGCCTAACCCTATCCTTATCCCTAACCCCTACACCCTAACCCTAACCCTAACCCCAACGAAACCCTAACCCTAACCATTACCCTATCCCAAACCCTAAATCTAAGCCTAACCCTAACCCTAACACTAACCCTAAACCTAACACTGAACTGAACACTAACCCTAACCCCAATCCCTAACCCTAACAATAAGCCTAACCATAACCGTAAACCTAACCCCTAAACCCTAACCATTACCCCAACCCTAACCCTAAACCTAACCCTAATCGCTAGCTTAAGCCTAACCTTAACGCTAACCCTAACACGAACACTAATCGTAACCCTAACTGTAACCTTAACCGTAAGGCTAACCCTAACAGTAACCCTAACAATAACCCTAACACTAACCCTAAAATTTAACCCCTAACACTAACACTAACTCTAAGCCTAACCTTAACCTCTAACACTAACCCTATCCCAAATCCTAAGCCTAATCCTAACCCTAACAATAAACTTCTAAATCTAAACCATACTGAAATTTAACCTAACCCTAAACCCTAACCCAAAAACTAACCCTAACCCTAAACCTAACACTAACCCTAAACCTAACACTATCGCTAATCACTAACCCAAACCCCAACCCTAACCCAAACCCTAACCCAAAAACCCTAACAGTAAACTTAACCCAAACCCTAACCCTAACTCTAACACCAACCTTATAACCCTAACCCTAAACCTAAATGTAACCATAACCCTAACACTAACACTAACCTTATTGTAACCTGAACCTGAACCATAATCAGAAGCCAAAATCTATCCCTAACACCTAACCCCTAAACCTAAGCCTAACTGACACCTAACCTTAACTGTAACTCTAACCCTAACACTAACTCTAACCCTAAGCCTAACACAAACACTAACCCTATCGCTAATACATAACCCTAACATTAACACTAACATTAACCATAACCATAACCATAAACGTAACCCTAACCATAACCATAACACTAAACATAAACCTAAGCATATCCTTAACACCTAAACCCTAACCGTAAACCAAAACCTAACATTAAACCGAAACATAACGCTAACCCTAATGCTAACCTTAACACTAACCCTAACCCTAAACCGAATTATAAACATAACACTAAACCTAACCTAAGCCTAACCCTAAGCCTAATCCTATTCCTAACACTAAGCTGAACCTTAAGCCTAACCATAACCCTATCCCTAACTCTAAAATTAAGGCTAACCCTAACCCTAACACTCACCACAAACCTATCACAAACCTAAACCTAATCCCTAAACCTAACCATAACACTAACCCTATCGCTAACCCTAACACTAACCCTAACCCTAACCCCTAACCCTAAAGATTATCCTAACACTAAACATAAAACTAACCTCTAACCCTAACTCTGACACTAACTTTAAATCTAACCCTAACCATAATCCCTAAACATAATGATAAGGGTAACCCTAATCTTTCACTAACACTTAAACCTAACCCTAACCCTAAACCTAGCCCTATCCCCAATACATAATACTAACCCTAAACCTAACACTAACACTAACCCTGTCCCAATCCTAAGCCTAATCGTAACCCTAAAGCTCTAAATCTAACCCATACCCTAACAATAACCCTAACCCTAAACCTAACCCTAACCCTAAACCTAACTGTAACCCTAACCCTAAGCCTAACCATAACCATAACCCTAAACTGAATAGTAACCCTAACCCGAGCCATAATCCGAAGCCTAACACTGACCCTATTCCTAACACCTAACCCCTAAACCTAACCCTAACATACCCCTAAACCTAACCATAAGCCTAAGCATAAAACTAAACCTAACACTAACTTCTAACCCTAAAGATAACCAAAAAGATAACCCTAACACTAACCCTAATCCTAAACTTTAACACTAACCCTAACTCTAACCCTAATCCTAACCCTAACCCTATCCCTAATCCATATCCCTAAGGCTGACCCTAACCATAACCCTAATCCTAACCCTAACCCTAACCCTAACAAAAAACCAAATCCTAAACCGAACCGTAACCCTAACCATAACCCTAAAGCTAACTCTAAACATTATTGTAAACCGAACCCTAACCTTAATCCGAAGCCTAACCCTATCCCTATCCCTAACACCTAGACCCTAACCCTAACCCTAACCCTAACCCGAACAAACACTAACCCTAACCGTAACCCTATCCATAACCCTAAAACTAAGCCTAACCCTAACCCTAACACTAACCCTAAACCTGACACTGAACCTAACACCAATACCTAACCCTAACAATAAGCCTAACCCTAACCCTAAACCTAACCCCTAACCCTTACCCTCACCCCAACCCTAACCCTAAACCTAACCCTAATCGCTAGCCTAAGCCTAACCTTAATGCTAACCCTAACACAAACACTAATCGTAACCCTAACTGTAACCTTAACCGTAAGTCTAACCCTAACCGTAACCCTAACAATAACCCTAACACTAACCCTAACACTTAACCCCTAACCCTAACCCTAATGCTAAGCCTAACCCTAACCTCTAACACTAAACCTATCCCAAATCCTAAGCCTAATCCTAACCCTAACAATAAACTTCTAAATCTAAACCATACCCTAAAACTAACCCTAACCCTAAACCTAACACTAATCCTAAACCTAACACTATCACTAATCACTAACCCTAAACCAAACGCTAACCCAAACCCTAACTCAGAAACTCTATCAGTAAACCTAACCCAAACCCAAACCCTAACTCTAATACGAACCTTGTAACACTAACCCTAACCCTAACCCTAAATGTAACCCTAACCCTAACCCTAACCCTAACCCTAAACCTAAAGCTAACCCTAACCCTAACACTAAACCTAACCCTAAACCAAATCCTAAACATAACACTAAACCTAACGCTAACCCTAATCCTATCCCTTAACCCTAAAATTCAGTTTAAACCTAATCCGAACGATAACGCTAAAACTACCCCTAAACCAAAGCCTAATCACTAACCCTAAGACTACCACTAAACCTAACCCTAACCCTAATCCCTAACCCTAATGATAAGCCTAAAACAAAGCCTATCCCTAACACCTAACCATTACCCTAACCCTAACACTAACCCTAACCCTAACCCTATCACTAATACATAACCCTAACTTTAACACTAACATTAACCCTAACCATAACCCTAAACGTAACCCTAACCATAACCATAACCCTAAACATAACCCTACGCATATCCTTAACACCTAAACCCTAACCGTAAACCAAAATCTAACACTAAACCGAACCGTAACCCTAACCCTAATGCTAACCCTAAGCCTAACAATAACCCTAAACCTAAACCAAATCCTAAACATAACACCAAACCTAACCTAAGCCTAACCCTAACTCTTATCATATCCCTAACCCTAAACTGAACCTTAAGCCTAACCCTAACCCTATCCCTAACTGTAAAACTAAGGCTAACCCTAACCATAACACTCACCACAAACCTATCACAAACCCTAACCCTAATTCCTAACCCTAACCCTAACACTAACCCTAAACCTAACCCTAACCCTAAGCCTAATCCTGAACACTAACACTAACCCTAAATCTAAAAGTAACCCCAATCCCTAACCCTCACGATAAGCATAACCCTAAACCTATCCCTAACACCTAACCCTAACTGTAACCTAACCCTAAGTCTAACCCTAACCCTACTACTAACCCTAACCCTAACTTCTATCCCTAACCCTAACCATGAATCTAAAACTAACGCCAACCCTAAACTCTTGCACTAATGCTAAGCTCTAACTCCAAACCCTAAACTTAACCCTAACCCGAACGATAACCCTAAACCTAACCCTAACCCTAAGGCTCACCTTAAACCTAACACTAAGCCTAACCCTAAACCAAATCCTAAACATAACACTAACCCTAATCTAAGCCTAACACTAACTATAACCATATCCCTAACACTAACCCGAACCTTAAACCTAACCCAAACCTTTTGCCTATCTCTAAAACTAAGGCTAAGCCTAACCCCAACACTAACCCTATACCTATCACAAACCCTAACCATAATCCCGAAACTTAACCATAACACTAACTCTAACGCTAACCTTAACACTAACCCTAACCCTAAAGATAAGCCGAACCCTAAACCTTACCCTAACCC
This sequence comes from Cavia porcellus, assembly GCF_034190915.1. NCBI lineage: Eukaryota > Metazoa > Chordata > Mammalia > Rodentia > Caviidae > Cavia > Cavia porcellus. The sequence continues at coordinate 70,853 of NW_026947926.1, read as the reverse complement.
TAACACTAACCCTAACTCTATAACCCTAACACTAACCTAAACGCTGACCCTAACGATAAGCCTAACCCTAACCCTATACCTAACACATAACCCTAACACTAATCCTAACAGTATCCCTAAACCATAACCCTAAAACTAATGATAACACTAAACTCAAACCATAACACTAACACTAAACATAAACCCAAAAAACACCCTAACACTAAGGTAACACCTAACCCCTAACCCTAACCCAAACCTAACCCTAAACCTAAGCGTAACCCAAGCCATAACCCTAACACTAAACCTAAACCTTATTGTAACCCGAACCCTAACAATAATCCGAACCCTAACCCTATCACCATCCCTAACACCTAACCCTAAAACTACCCCTAACCTAACCCTAAAATTAACTGTAACCCTAAAACTAACCCTAAACCTAAAACCGACCCTAAATTCTAACCCTAATCCTAAACCTAACCCTAACCCTAACCCTAACACTAACACTAACTCTAAACTCTAAACCTAATCCTAACACTTAGCCTAACGCTAAAACTAAACCTAACACTTACCATAACCTTAACCCTAACACTAAAGCTAAACTCTAACCCAAAACCTCACCCTAAACCTAACCCTAACCCTAACACTAAACCTAACACTAACCCTATTGCTAACCAAACCCCTAAACCCTAAACCTAACCCTAAACTTACCCTAACTCTAACACTAACCATAACCTCATCTCTAATATTTAGCCCCTAACATTAACATTAAAACTAACCCTAATCCCTAACTGTAACCCTAACCGTAACCCTAACATGCACCGTAACCCTATCCCTAATCCCTAAAACTAACCCTAATCCTAACCCAAACCCTAACCCCAAAACACTAACCCTAAACTTAACCCAAACCCTAGACCTAACGCTAACAGTAATACTAACGCTAACCTTCTAACCCTAAGCCTAAACCTAATCTTAACCCTGACCCTAAACCTAAACCTAACCCTAACCCTAAGCCCTAATTCTAACCCTAATGCTAAACCTCACCCTAACCTGTAACACTAACCCTATCCCTAATCCTAAGCCTAATCCTAACCCTAACCCTAAATCTGTAAATTTAACCCAAACCCTAACACTAACCCTAAACATAAACCTAACAATAACCCTAAAATTAACCCTAACCTCTAAAACTAATCCTAACCCTTAACCTAAGCCTAATCATAAACCTAAACATATCCGTAACCCTAACACTAACCCAAACCCTAAAGCTAAACTCTAACCCTAACCCTATCACTAACACTAACCCTTATCATTACCCTAACCCTAACTCTAACACTATACCTAACCCTAACCCTAACCGTACACCTAAACCTAACCCTAACTTTATCCCTAATAGGTAAACTATAACTCAAATCCCTAACCCTAACCCTAACGCTAACCCTAGCCCTAAAACCTATCCCGAACTCTGACCCTAACACTAACCCTTACTGTAAGCCTAAACTAACCTAACCCTAAAACTAAGCCTAAACCTAACCCTAAAGCTAACCCTAACACTAACCCTAATCTAACCTCTAGTCCTAACCCTAATCCTAACCACAAATGTAAAACTAAAACTAACCCTAACACAAATCCTAATCTTAAACCCTAAACCTAACACTAACCCTAACCCTAAACCTAACCCTAAACCCAACCTATAATTCTAACCCTAACGCTAAACCTCACCCTAACCTATACACTAACCCTATTCCTAATCCTAAACATAATCCTAACCCTAACGCTAAATCTCTAAATCTAACCCAAACCATAACACTAAACATAAGCCTAACCCTAACCCTAACAACAACCCAAACACTAAACATAACCTATAAAACTAATCCTAACCCTTACCCTAACCCTAACCCTAACCCTAAACCTAAACCTAAACCTATCCGTAACCCTAACACTAACTCTAACACTAAAGGTAAACTCTAACACTAACCCTAACCCTAACACTAACCCTAAACATTACCCTAACCCTAACCCTAACCCTAACTGTAACCCTAAACCTAACCCTAAGCCTAACCCTAAGCCTAACCCCAACGCTAACCCTAATCCTAACCCTAACATTATTCCTAACAGGTAACCCCTAATCCTTATCCCTAACCCTAACCCTTATGCTAAACCTATCCCTAATGCCTAACCCTAACTCTGACACTAACACTAACCCTAATCATAAGCCTAAACAAACCTAACCCTAAAACTAAGCCTAAATGTAACCCTAAAGCTAAACCTAACACTAACCCTAATCCTAACCTCTAGCCCTAACCCTAATCCTAACCCTAAATGTAAAGCTAACACTAACCCTAACCCTAATCCTAATCCTAAACTCTAAAACAAACCCTACCCCTAAAACAAACCCTAACCCTAACCCTAATCCAAGCTCAGCCTAACCCTAATCCTAACACTAACCCTAAACCTAACCCTAACCCTAACCCTAACCCAAAACGTCACCCTAACCCTAAACTTTACCATAACCCTAACCTTAAACTTGACCCCAAGCGCAACCTTGTCTAGCCCTAACCCTAAACCTAACGCGATCCCGAACCCTTACCCTAACACTAACCCTAAAGCCTAAACCTAACGCTAACCTTAAACCTAGCACTAACTCTAACCCTAAAACTAAACCAAACCTTAACCCTAACGCTAACCCTAAGCCTAAACCTAACCTCACCCTAAACCTAACCCTAAATTTTAACCCTAACCCTAACCATAACCCTAAAACTAACCGTAACCATAAACTCTAACCCTAATCGTTAACCCTAAACCTAAAATCTACCTATAACCCTTAACCCTAACCATATCCCTAACCCTAACCAAACCTTAACTTGAACACTAACACTAACCCTAACCCGACACTAACCCGAACTCTAACCCATAACGTAACCCTAACCTTATCCCTAATTCTAAACCTAACACTCACGCTAAACCTAACCCTTACCATAAACATAACCCTAACCATGTGCCTATCCCTAACACCAGACCCATAAACATAATCCTAACCTAAACCTAACAGTAACCGTAACCGTAACACTAACACTAACTCTAACCTTACCTTCTAACCCTAACACTAACCGTAACCCTAACCATAAACCTAACCTGAACCCTAAACGTAAACCTAAGCCTAACACTAACCCTAATGCTAACTGTAAACCTAACACTAAACCTAAGCCTAAATCCAAACCTAAACCTAAACCTAACCCTATCCCTAAACCTAAAACTAAGCCTAACCCTAACTGTAACCCTAACCCTAAACCTAATACTACCCCTAACCCTAATCCCTAAACCTAACCCTAACCTTAACACTAACCCTAAACCTAAACCTAACAGTTAACCCCTAACCATAACACTAACGATAACACTAACCCTAATCTCTAACACTAACCCTATCCCTAAACCTAAGCCTAATCCTAAACATAACCCTAACACTTTAAAACTAACACATACCCTAGCACTATCCCTAACCCTAAATGTAACGCTAAAAAATAAACCTAACCCTAACCCTAACGTTAACGTTAACCTTAACCCTAACTATAAAGCTACCCTCTAAATCTAACCCTAACCCTAACCCTAACCCTTACCTAATCCTAAATCTAACTATCCCTAACCCTAATCTAATACTGAGCCTAACATTAAACATAACTGGAAACCTAACCCTAATCACTAACACTAACCCTAACTTTAACACTAACAATAACCCTAATTCCTAACCCAAACCCTAACCATAACACTAACACTAACCCTAAATGTAACCCCAACACTAATCGTAACCCTAGCCTTAACCCTAACTATATCCTTAACACCTAACAACTAAACCTAACCAAAACCCTAACCCTAACCCTGACCATAACCATAAACCTAACCCTAACACTAAACCTAATTGTAACTGGAACCCTAACCGTAATCTGAAGCCTAACCCTGAGCCTATCCCTAACACTTAACCCTAAACCTAACCCTAACCCAACCATAACCCTAACTATAACCCAAACCTGACACTAACCCTAACCCTAACTTCTAAGCCTAACTGTAACCATAACCCTAACAATAACCTTGTCCCTAAACTCTAACCCTAACCACAACACTAACCCAAACATATAACTCTGAACCCTAAGCCTAACCCTAACCCTACCCTAACCCAAAACCTAACCCTAAAACTAACCCTAACACTAACCCTAAAGCTATCACGAATACTAACACTAACCCTAACCCTAACCCAAACCCTAAAACTACCCCTACACCTAACCCTAACCCTAACTCTAAACCTAACCTAAAGCCTAAACCTAACCCTATCCCTAATCCTAAAGCTAAGCCTAAACCTAATCCTAACCCCAACCCTAAACCAACCCGCAACCTAAACGTAACCCTAACTATAAACCTAACCCTAACCACAAACCTAACATCTAACTGTAACCCCTAACACTAACCAGAACACTAACCCTACCACTATCCCTAGCCTAATCCGTAACCATAATGATAAACCTAAGCCCAATCCTAACCCTAAACCCTAACCCTGAAACTCACCCTAACCCTAACACTAAACCTAAACCTAATCACTGCCCTAACCTTAACACTAACTCTAAACCTAACCCTAACTGTGACTCTAACCCTAATCGTAACCTTATCCCTAACCCTAACCATAACCATAACACCAATCCTAACCCTAAAGCTAAACCTCTAACCCAAAACTCACCCAAACATTAACCCCTAACTCAAACACTAACCCTAACCTAACACTAACCCTAACCATAACTCTAATCCTAGCTTTCTAACCCTAAACCTAACCCTAATTCTAACCCTAACACTAACCCTAAACCTAACCCCTAACGATAACCCTAACACAATCCATAACACTAAACCTAACCCTAAACCTATCTGTAAAGCTAACCCTAACCAAAAACCTAACTATAACCCTAAACTTATACCTAATCCTAATCCTAATATTGAGCCTAACACTAACCCTAAACCTAACCCTAACCTGAAACCTAACCCTAATCCCTAACCCTAAACCTAAACCTAACCCTAAAACTGAACTTAAAACTACCCCTAACCATAACCCTAACCCTAAGACTAACTTTATCCCTACTTCCTATCCATAAACATAACCCTAACACTACCCCAAACCGTAACACTAAATGTAACCCTAACCGAAACGTAAGGCTAACCATAAGCCGAACCCTAACCTTAACACCTAACACCTAACCCTAACCCAAAACTTAACCCTAACCCTAACCGTAACCGTAACCCTAACCCTAACCCAAATCCTAAACATAACCATAAACCTAACTCTAACCCTAACCTTAAACCTAACCTGAAGCCTAAACCTAAGGCTATCCCTAAACCTAAAACTAAGCCTAACCCTAACCCTAACCTTAACCCTAAAACAACACTAAACCTAACTTTAACCCTAATTCTAACCTTAACGTTAACCCTAACCCTAACATCTAAATCCACCCACTAACCCTAACCCTAATCATAACCCTAACCCTAACACTAAACCTAATCCTAAACCTAATAGTAACTAGAAACCTAACCGTAATTTGAAGTCTAAGCCAGAGCCTATCCCTAACACCTAACCCTAAACTAACCATAACCCTAACCGTAACCCAAACCCTAACACTGACCCTACCCCTAAGTTCTAACCCTAACTCTAACCATAACCCTAAACATAACCTTAAGCATAAACTCTAACCCTAACACTAACCCTAACATGTAACTCTAACCCCTAACCCTAACTCTAATCCCTAACCCTAAACCGAACCCTAACCCTAACCCTAACCCTAACGCTAACCCCAATCCTAACACTAACCCTAACCCTAACCCAAATCCAAACCCTAACACTAACCCTAACCCTAAACCTAACACTAAACATAACGCTAAACGGAACCTTAACCGGAACCCTAATCCTAACAATAACCCTAAACATAACAGTAACAGTAAACCTAATTCAAACCCTCACCCTAAACCTCTCCCTAACCCTAAGCCTAATCCTAACCCTAACCATAACCCTCCAAAACTAACTGATACCCTAACAATAATTCTAACCCTAACCCTAACCTTAACTTTAACCCTAAACCTAAATATAAAGCTACCCTCTAAACCTGACCCTAACCCAAACCCTAAACCTAACCCTAACCCTAAAGATAAGCCAAACCCCTAACCGTAAACCTAACCCTAACCTTGTCCCTAACACCTAAGCCCTAAAAGTAACCCTAAACGTAACCCTAACCCTAATCCTTAACCATAACCCTAACCCTAAAACTAACACTCACATAACCCTATCCCTAATCCCTAACCGTAAACCAAACCATAACCCAAACTCTAACCCCGAAACCCTAACCCTAAACTTAACCCAAACCCTAGCCAACAGGTACCCTAACCTTAACTCTAAAACTAACTTTCTAACCCTAACACCTAACACTAAAACTAACCCTATCCCTAATCCATAACCCTAATACTAATAGTAATCCTAAGCATAACCCTAAATATAACCCTAACCATAATCGTAAGTCTAATGATAACCCTAACCAAATCCTTAACACCTAACCCCTAATCCTAACACAAACCCTAACCCTAACCCTAACCCGAAACCTAACCCTAAACCTAATAGTAACCCTAAACCTATCCATAATCTGAAGCCTAACCGTGACACTATCCCTACCACCTATCTCCTAAACCTAACCCTAACCTAACCCTAACACTAACCGTAAAGCTAACACTAACACTAAACCTAACACTAACTTCTAACCTTAAGCCAAACCATAACCAGAACAAGAACACTAAACCTAACCCTAAACACCAACTCTAACTCTTACCCTAACCATAACCCTAAACTCTAATTCTAACCCCCAAACCTAACAAAAACCCTAACCCTAAACCGAACCATAACAATAACCATAACCCTAAAACTAACCCTCACCCTAACCCTAAAACGAAGCCTAACACAAAACCTAAACCTAACCCTAACACTAACACTAACCCTGATGATAATACCTAACCCTAACCCTAAACCTAACCCTAAAATAAAATCTAAAATGAAGCCTAACCCTAACCCTAAAACTAACCCTAACCCTAACGCTACAAATTAGCGTAACACTAACCCTATCCCTAACCCTAAAACTAAGCATACACCTAGCCCTAAACTTAACCTTAACCCTAACCCTTACCCATACCATAACCCTAACCCTAACACTAACCCTAACCCTAATACTAACCTCTAACTCTAACCCCTATCCCTAACCCTAAACCTAAACATAACCCTAACCTTAAGCCTCAACATAATCCTACCCCTATCACTAAAACTAAGCCTAACCCTAACCCTAAATCTAACCCTAAGCCTAATCCCTAACCCTAACAGTAACCCTCAACCTAACCCTAACCCTAACCCTAACCCTAACCCTAACCCTAACTAATCCATAAAATTAAACTAACCATAACCCTAAACCTAACCCTAACCCTAAAGCTTGACCTATCCCTAACGCTAACCCTAACCCTAACCCTAAGCCTAACCTTAAACCTAAAGCTAACCTCTAACCCTAATCCTAACCCTAAGCCTAACACTAACACTAAACATAAGCCTAACCCTAACTATAACCCTAACCCTAACCCTAACCCTAACCCTAACTAATCCATAAAATTAAACTAACCATAACCCTAAACCTAACCCTAACCCTAAAGCTTGACCTATCCCTAACGCTAACCCTAACCCTAACCCTAAGCCTAACCTTAAACCTAAAGCTAACCTCTAACCCTAATCCTAACCCTAAGCCTAACACTAACACTAAACATAAGCCTAACCCTAACTATAACCCTAACCCTAACCATAACCCCTAACCACTAACCCTAATCGTAAACCTAACCTAATCCTAACACTAACCATAACCTTATACCTAACACCTAACCCCTAACCCTAACTATAACCCAAACACTAAACCTAACGCTAATCCCTAATACAGCCCTAACCCTAACACTAACATTATCTCTAAACTTATTCCTAGACCTAACCCTAACCCTAACCCTAACACAAATATAAACCCTAAACCTAACCCTAACCCTAACCCTAAACATAGCCCTAAACCTAAAACTAAGCATAACACTATCTCTAATCCTTAACCCTAACCCAAAACTAAACCCTAACCCAAAGACTAGCCCCTAAGCCTAACACTAAACCTAACTGAACACCTAATCCTAACACTCACCCTAACCTTATCTCTAACCCTAACGTTCTACCTCTAATGCTAACCATAATCATAACCCTAACACTAACACTAAACCTAACTCCTAACCATAACCCTAACCCTAAGCCTAACCCCTGACCCTAAACCTAACCCTATCACTAACCCTAAACCTAAACCTAACCCTATCCATAATGATAACCGTAACAAAAAACCTAACCCTAACCATAAAACTATCCCTAACCCTAATCCTAAAACTGAGCCTAACACTAACCCTAACCTGAAACCTAATCCTAATCACTAACCCTTACCCTAACCTAAACAATAACCCTAATTTGTAACCCTAATCCTAAAACTAACACAAACACTAAATGTAATACTAACACTAACCATAACCCAAAACATAACCCTAACAATATCCTTAACACCTAACACCTAACCCTAACCCAATCCCTAACCTTAACCCTAACCGTAATCATAACCCTATCCCTAACCCTAACCCTAACCCTAACCCTAATCCTATCCCTATCACTAAACCTAATCATAACGGGAACCCTAACCGTAATCTGAAGCCTAACACTGAGCCTATACCTAACACCTAAACCCTAAACCTAACTCTAACCTAACCATTACCCTAACCGTAAGCCAATCCCTAACACTAACCCTAACCCTAACTTCAAAGCCTAAGCCTAATCATATCCCTAACAATAACCTTAACCCTAAACTCTAACCCTAAACATAACCCTAACCCTAACATCTAACTCTAACCCCTAAGCCTAACCCTAACCCTAACCCGAACCTAAACCTAACCCTAAAACTAACCCTAAAGCGATCCCTAATACTAACACTAACCCTAACCCTAACCCAAATCCTGAACCTACCTCTATACCTAACCTTAACCCTAACCCTAAACCTAACCTTAAGCCTAAACCTAACCCTATCCCTAATCCTAAAACTAAGCCTAACCCTAATCCTAACCCTAACATTAAACCAACACAAACCGTAAACCTAACCCTTCCTCTAACCATAACCCTACCTCTAAACCAAACATCTAACTCTAACCCCTAAACCTAACCCTAAAACTAACCCTACCACTAACACTAAGTCTAATCCCTGACCATAATGATAAGCCTAACCCGAAAATTAACCCTAACCCCTATTCCTAATACTCACCCTAACCATAACACTAAACCTAACCCTAATCCCTACCCTAACCCTAACCCTAACCCTAAACACTAAACATAACCCTAACTGTAACATTAACCCTAACACTAACCGTAACCCTAACCCTATCTCTAACCCTAACTTCTAATCATAACACTAACCACTATCTCTAATCCTAACCCTAAATGTAAATCTAAACCAAATCCTAACCCTAAAACTAACCTCTAACCCTAAGCCTAACCCTAACCCTAACTCTATCCCTAAACGTATTCCTAGCCCTAACCCTAACCCTAAACTTAACCATAACCCTAACCCTAACCGTAATTGTAAACCTTAAGCTAACCCTAACCATAACACTAACCCTAAACCCAAACCCTAAACCTAACGCTAACCCTAACACTAACACTAACCACTAAAACTAACACTAACCCTATCCTTAACCCTAAACCTAACCGTAACCCTATCTGTAATCCTATCCCTAACAATAAACATATCCTTAACCTTAAATCTATCCCTAACCCTAATCCTAATACTGAGCCTAGCAGGCTATCAGTAACCCTAAAATTCCTAAAACTAAACCTAAATCTAACCCTAAAGCTAATCCTAACCCTAGCCCTAACCCTAACGCTAACAGTAACCTAAATCTAACACTAACCCGAACACTAACCCTAACCTGTACCCCTAACATTAAGACTTGCAATACCCCTAACCATAACCGTAAAACTAGCCTCTAACCCTAACACTAACCTAATCCCTAATCCCTAACCATAACCCTAACACTAACCCAACTGTGACCCTTAATGTAACCCTAACCCTAACAATAACACTAAACCTAACCCTAACCCTAATGCTAAACCTAAACCTAACCCTAAACCTAATCATAACCCGAACATGAAGTTTAATCTGAAGCCTAAATCTGACACTATCCCTAACACCTAACCCATAATGTAACCCTAAGCTAACCCGAACTTTAACCCTAACTGTAACCCTAACCCTAACACTAACCCTAAACCTAAACCTAACCTCTAACTCTAAACCCTAACCCTAACACTAACACTAACCATAGCGCTAATGCTAACCCTAAGCCTAAACATTACACTAGCCCAAAACCTAAATATAAATCTAACCCTAACCCAAACCCGAAACCTAACCCTAAAGCTAACCGTAAACCTAACCCTAACCCTAACCATAACATTGAGCCTAAACCTAACAATATCCCTATCACTAAAACTAAGCCTAACACTAACCCTAACACTAACGCTAACACTAACCCTAACCAAAAACCTAATCCTAACCCTAACCATAACCATAACCATAACCCTAACACTAACCCTAACCCTAACTCTGACCTCTAATTCTAATCCCTAAACATAACCTTACACCCAAACCTAACACTAACCTTAAGCCTAACCATAATCCTATTTCTATCCCTAAAACTAAGCCTAACGTTAACCCTAAACCTAAACCTAAACCTAAACCTAAATCTAACCGTAAGGCTAATCCTTAACCCTAACAATAACACTAAACCTAACCATAAAACTAACCCTAAGCCTAACCCTAATCCCTAACCCTAACAATAAGCCTAACCCTAAACCTAACCCTAACCCCTAACCGTAACACTCACCCTAACCCTAAACCTAAACCTAATCCCAAACCTTACCATAACCATAAACCTAAGCCTAACTCTAACAATAACCATAAACCTAACCATAACCATAACTGTAACCATAACAATAACCCTAACCCTAAGCCTAACCCTCTAAAACTAACCCATAACCTAAAATTAACCCTAACATTAACCCTAACGCTAAAACCAAACCCTAACCCTAACCCTAGCCCTATCCCAAACCCGAACACTAACCGTAACCCTAACCCTAACACTAAACCTAAAGCTAACCGCTAAAACTAAACCAAACACTAAGCCTAACCCTAACCCCCAACCTAAGCCTAACCTTAACCCTAACCATAACCATAACCACTAACCCCTAACCCTAACCCTAAAAATAACCTAAACTAAACGTAACCATAAAATTATTCCTAACACCTAACCCCTAAACTTAACCATAACCCTAACACTAACCCTAAACCTAATCCCTAACCCAGCCCTAACCCTAAACCTAACACTATCCCTAACACTATTCCTAGCCCTAACAATAACCCTAAACCTAACCCTAACCCTAACCCTAAACCTAACACTAAACATAACCCCTAATCCTAACCCTAACTGTTACCCTATCCTTATTCCTTAACCCTAACCCAAGCCCTAACCCTTAACCACAACACTAACCCTATCACTAACCATAACCCTAACACTCACCCTAACCCTAACTCTAAGGCTAACATTATAACCCTAACCCTAACATTAATTCTAACCCTAACACTAACAATAACCCTAACCCCTAACCCTAACCCTAACACTAACCCCTAATCCTAACCCTAACGCAATCCCTAACCCTAAACCTAAACCTAACCTTAACCCTATCTGTAACACTAACCCTAACCATAAACCTAACACTAATCCTAAACTTTTCCATAACATAATCATAATGCTGAGCCTAACACTAACCCGAAACGTAACCCTAACCCTAACCCTAATCCTAACACTTACCCTAACCCTAACCCTAACACTAACCATAAAACTACCCCTAACCTTAATGCTAACCCTAACACTAAACTTAAACCGTAATTCCTAACCCTAATACTAAACCTAACACTACCTCTAACCGTAAAGCTAAACATAAACCTAACCCTAACCATAATCCTAACCATAACCCTAACCATATACTTAACACCTAACACCTAACCCTAACCCAAACCCTAACCCTAACCCTAACCATAATCCTAAACCTAACCATAAACCTAAACCTAAACCTAAACCTAAACCTAAACCTAAACCTAAACGTAAACCTAAACCTAAACCTAATTGTAACTGAAACCCTAATTGTAATGCAAAGTCTAAGCAGGAGCCTATCCCTAACACGTAACCATAACCTAACCGTAACAATAAGCATAACCCAAACCTAAAAACTAACCCTAACCCTAACGTCTAAGCCTAACTCTAACCATAACACTAACAATGACATTAACCCTAAATTCTAAACCTAACGCTAACCCTAACATCTAACTCTAACACCTAAACCTAACTCTAACCCTAACCATAACCCGAACTCTAACCCTAAACCTAACCCTAACCCTATCAGTAACGCTAACCCTAATCCTAACACTAACCCTAAACCTAACCCAAATCCTAAACCTAACCCAAAACCTAAATCTAACCCTAACCCTAAACCTAACTTGAAGCCTAAACCTAACCCTATAGCTAATCCTAAAACTAAGCCTAACCCTAACCCTAAACTTAACCCAAAACCAACACTAAACTTAACCCTAACCCTAACTCTAACCCTAACCTTAACCCTAACGTTAACATCTAAATCCAATGGCTAACCTAATTGTAATGGCTAATACTAACCCTAACCATAATCCTAACCCTAATTCTAACCCTAACCCTAAACCTAAACCTAATCGTAACCCAAAATCTAACCGTAATCCGAAGCTTAACCCTGACGCTATCCCTAACACCTACCCCCTAAATCTAACACTAACCTAGCCCTAAACCTAATCGTAAACCTAACCCTAACACTAAGCCTAACCCTGACCCTAAACTCTTACTCAAAACCCTAACCCTAACCCTAAACCTAACCCTAAGCCTAATGCTAACACGAACCCTAAACCTAATGCTAACCCTAAACCTAACGCTAGCGCTAACCCTAAACCTAAACCTCAATCTAAACCAAATCCTAAACCTTACCCTAAGCCTAAACCTAAGCCTCACCTTAAGCCAGCACTAACCTTAAGCCTAACAGTAGCACTATCCCTATCCCTAAAACTAAGCCTAACCCTAACACTGACCCTAACCCTAACCCTAACCCTCTAAAACTCATCCATAACCTTACACTAACACTAACACGAACCCTAACCCTAACCCTAAACCTTGCTCTATCCCTAAGCCTAAACCTAAATGTAACCCTAATGCTAACGCTAAACCTAAAGTTATCCTCTAACACTAATCCTAATCCTAAGCCTAAACCTAACCTAAACCTAAGCCTAACCCTAACACTAACCCTAACCCTAACCCTAACCTAACACAAACACTAACCATAACCTTATCCCTAACACCTAACCCCTAAACCTAACCATAACTCTAACACTAAGCCTAACCCTAATCGCTAACCCAGCGATAACCCTAATACTAACACTATCACTAACCCTATTCCTAGCCCTAGCCCTTACCCTAACCCTAAACCTAACCATAACCCTAATACTAAGCCTAACCCTATCGCTAACCCAGCAATAACCCTAACACTAACACTATCCCTAACCCTATTCGAAGCGCTAGCCGTTACCCTAACCCTCAACCTAACCCTAACACTAACACTAATCCTAAACATAATCCCTAAACCTAACCCTAACTATAACCCTAACCATAATGCAAACCGTAACAATATCCCTAATCCGTAACCGTAGCCCAAACCCTAACCCAAACATTAACCCCTAACCGTAACACTAAACCTAACACAAAGCTTAAGCCTAACCCTCACCCTAACCCTATCTCTAACCCTAACCTTCTAACCCTAAGCCTAAACATAATACTAACCCTAACACTAACCCTCACCCTAACACCTAACCCTAACCCTAAACCTAAGGCTAACCCCTAACCCTATGCCTAACACTAAAACTAAACCTAACCCTATCCATAACGCTATCCCTAACAATAAACCTAACACTAAACCTAAACCTATCCCTAACTTTAATCCTAATACTAAGCCTAACACTAACCCTAACACTAAACATAACCCCAATCACTAACCTTAACCCTAATGCTAACCCTAACCCTAACCCTAATTCCTAACCATAACACTAACCCTAAAACTAACCCTAACCGTAACACTAAACGTAACCCTAACACTAACCGTAACTCTAACCATAACCCTAACACTAACCCTAACCGTATCCTTAACACCTAACACTTAACCCTAACCCAAACCCTAACGCTAAACCTAACTGTATCCCTAACCCTAACCCTAATCCTAAACCTAAACCTAATCGTAACTGGAACCCTAACGGTAATCCGAAGCCAAACCATGAGCCTATCCCTAACACCTAATCCCTAAACCTAAACCAAACCTAAACATAACCCTAATAGTAACCTCAAACCAAAACACAAACCCTAACCTTAACTTATATTCCTAACCCTAACCATAACCCTAACAATAATCTTAACTCTAAACTCTAACCCTACCCCTAAACCTAATCCTAACATCTAACACTAACCCCTAACCCTAAACCTAACCCTTACCAGAACCTGAATCCTAACCCTGAAACTAACCCTAACCCTAAACCTAATGCTAGCCCTAACACTAACACTAACCCTAAACCTAACCCAAATCCTAAACCTAACCCTACACCTAACCCTAACACTAACCCTAACCTAACCTTAAGCCTAAACCGAAGCCTATTCCTAATCCTAAAGCTATGCATAAGCTTAACCCTAACCCTAACCCAAACCTAAACATAACCCTAACCCTAACCCTAACTCTAACCCTAACACTAAATCTAACATCTAACTCTAACACCTAACCCTAACCCTAACCATAACGCTATCCCTAAAACTAACACTAACCCTAACCCTAACCCAAATCCTAAACCTAACAATACACCTAATCCTAAAACTAACCTTAAGCCTAAACCGAACCCTATCCCTAATCCTAAACCTAAGCCTGACCTGAACCCTAAGCCTAAACCCTAACCCAAACCCTCTCCCTAACAATAACCCTAAACCTAACCCTAATCCCTATCTTAACCCTAATCCTAAACCTAACACTAACTGTAACGCTAACCATAACCTTAACCCTAACCATAACCCTAACCGTAAACCTAACCCTAAAAGTAACCCTAACATCTAACCCTAATCCTAACCCTTCCTCTATCACTAACCATAACCGTAAATGTAACCCTAACCCCAATCCTAACACTAAAGCTAAACTCTAACCCTAACCCCAACCATAAGCCTAACCCTAACCCTAACCATAACACTATCCCTAACTGTATTCCTAGCCCTAACCCTAACCCTAAACCTAAAACTAACCATAACCCTAAGCCTAACCCTAACCCTAATCCTAACCCTTAACCTAACACTAAAAATAACACTAATTCTAACACCTAACCCTAACCATAACCCTAACACTAACCCCTAAATGTAACCGTAACCCTATCCTTAACCCTAAACTTAACCCTAGCCCTATCCGTAACCCAACCCTAACAATAAAGCTAACGATAACCCTAAACCTATCCCTAACCCTAATCCTAATACTGAGCCTAACACGCTATCAGTAACCTTAACCCAAATCCTTAAAACTAAAACTAACTCTAACCCTAACCTGAAAAATAACCGTAACCCATACCCCTAAACTAAAGCCTTACCATAACCCTAACCATAAAACTAGCCCCTAACCCTAACCCTAACCCTAATACTAACCCTTTCCCTAATCCCAAACCCAAACCCTAACACTAACCCTAACTGTAACCATTAATATAACCCTAACCCTAACTGTAACCTAAACATAGCCCGAAATATATCCTTAACACCTAACCCCTAACCCTAACCAACATGCTAACACTAACACTAACCATAATCCTAACCCAACCCTATCACTAACCCTAACCCTAAACCTAATCATAGCCTGAAACCTAAGAGTAATCCGAATCCTAACACTGACCCTATCCCTAACACTCAGCACAAAATATAACCCTAACCGAACCCTAACCCTAATACTAACCGTAACTCTAACACTAACACTAACGCTAAACCTAACTCTAACCTCTAACTCTAACCCGTAACCCTAACCCTAAACCTAACCCTAGCGTTAACACTAACCCTAACCTTAAACCTAAGCCAAACCTAAGCCTAATCCCTAACCCTAACACTAACACTAAACCTAACCTTAGCCCTAACACTAACCCTAACCCTAATCGTAACTGTAATGGTAACAATACCCCTAACCCTAACCCTTAGCCTAACCCTCTAAAACTAAACAATAACCTAACACTAACCCTAACCCTAACCCTAATGCTAACCCTAACCCTAACCCTAACTGTTGCTCTATCCCTAAACCTAACCCTAACCCTAACCGTAACTTAAGAATAACACTAAAACTAAATCTAACCTCTAAACCTAGTCCTAAACCTAAGCCTAACCCTAACCCCAAACCTAAGCCTAACCCTAACATAACCCTAAAATTAATCATAACCTTATCCCTAACATGTAACCCCTAACCTTAACCATAACCCTAACCCTAACCCTAACCCTAATACCTAACCCAGCCCTAACACTAACACTAACAGTATCCCTAACCCTATTCCTAGCCCTAACCTTAAACCTAACCGTAAACTTAGACCTAACCTTAGGCATAATCCCTAATCCTAACCCTAACCCTAAAACTAACCCTATCACTGACACTAACCGTAACCCTATCCGTAATCCCTAACCATAACCCAAACATAACCCAAACCCTAATCTCTAGCCCCAACCCAAAACCTAACCCTAACCCTAACCCTAACCCTCACCCTAACACTAACTCTAACCTAACTTTCTAACCCTAACTCAACACTAATTCTAACACTAACACTAACCCCTAATCCTAACCCTAACCCTAAAACAAACCCCTAACACTAACCCTAAACCTAACCCTATCCCTAACCCTAAACCTAATCCTAAACCTAACCCTAACCGTAACAATAAATCTAACACTAGCCCAAAACATATCCCTAACCCTAATCCTAATACTGAGCCTAAAACTAACCCTAAACCGAACACTAACCATAACCCTAATTCCTAACCCTAATCCTAACTCTAACACTAACCTGAACACTAAGCCTAATCCATAACCCTAACCCTAACCATGACAATCACCCTAACACTAACCTTAAATCTAGCCCCTAACCCGAAACGTAACACTAACACTAACCTTATCCCTAATTCCTAACCGTAAACCTACCATTAACACTATCTCTAACACTAACCCTAAACCTAACCCTAAACCTAACCGTACCCCTAACCATAACACTAAACATATCCTTAACACCTAACACCTAACCCTAAACCAAACCCTAACCCTAACCCTAACCGTAAACATAACCCGAACCCTAACCCTAACACTAACACTAACTCTAAACCTAATCGTAACTGGAACACTAACCGTAATGAGAAGCCTAACCCTGAGCCTATCCCTAACACCTAACCCTTCAACCTAAACCTAACCTAACCATAACCCTATCAGTAAACCAAAACCTAACACTAAAACCTAACCCTAACTTCTAACCCTAACTCTAACCCTAACCCTAAACCTAACCTTAAGCCTAAACTTAACCCTATCCCTAATCCTAAAACTAAGCCTAACTCTAACCCTAACCCTAACCCTAAAGCAATGCTAACGCTAAGCCTAACCTTAACTCTAACCCTAACTTTAACCCTAACACTAACATCTAACTCTAAACGCTAACCCTAACCCTAACCCTAATCCTAACACTAACCCTAACACTTACATTAACCCAAATCCCTAAGCCTAACGGTAAGCATAACTTGAAACCTAACCCTAACCCGTAACCCTAAACCTAAACCTAACCCTAATCACTACCCTAAACCTAACCCTAACCTAACTTAACACTAACTGTAACCCAAACCTCTAACAATAATCCTAACACTTCTCATATCCCTAAACAACCCCAAAACGTAACCCTAACCCCAACCCTAACGATAAAGCTAATCTCTAACCCTAACCCTAATCCTAACCCTAACCCTAACCCTAAAACTATCCTTAACTGTATTCTTAGCTCTAACCCTAACCCTAACCTAAATCTAACCATAACCCTAACTTTAACCCTAATCCTAACTCTAAACCTAACCCTAACTATAACCCTAAACCTAACCCATAACCCTAACCCTAACTCTAACCCTTAACCCTAAACCTAAACCTATCCTTAACCCTAAACCTAACCCTAACCCTATCCATAACCCTAACGCTAACAATAAACCTTGCCCTAAACCTAAACCTATCCCTAACCCTAATTCTCATACTGAGCCTAACACTAACGCTATCAGTAACCTTATCCAAAATCCCTAACACTAAACCTATCCCTAACCCTAACATGAAAACTAACCCTAGTCTGTACCCTAACATTAAGCCTTACCATAACCCTAATATTAACTGTACAACTAGTCCCTAACCCTAACCCTAACCCTAACCCTAACCCTAACACTAATCATATCCCTAATCCCTAACCCTAATTCTAACACTAAAACTAACACTAACTGTAACTCTTAATGTAACCCTAACCATAACCATAACCCTAACAATAAACCTAAATATATCCTTAACACCTAAGCCCTAACCCTCATCCAAATGCTAACACTAAACCAATCCTAACGCTAACACTAGCCCTAGCCCTAACCCTAAACATAAACCCTAATCCTAACCCTACTCCTAACACTAACCATAACCTTAACACTAACTGTAACCCTATCCCTAATCCTTAACCCTAACACAAACAATAACAAAAACCATAAACCCTAACCCCAACCCTAAACCTCTCCCTAACGCTAACCATCACCGTAACCCTAACTCTAACGCTAACCTTCTAACCCTGACCCTAACCCTAAAACTAAACCTAACCCTAACCCTAACCCTAACACCTAACCCTAAACCTATACGTAACGCTAAAAATAACAATAAACTTAACCCTAACCCTATACCTGCCCCTAACCCTAATCCTAATACTGAGCGTAACAATAACCCTAAATCTTAATGTAACTCTAACCCTAATCCCTAACCCTAATCCTAACCCTAACCATAACCTGAAAAGTAACCCTAAGCAGTAAACCTAAACTTAACCCTTACAATAACCCTAATACTAACTGTAAAACTAGCCCCTAACCCTAAACCTAACTCTAACACTAACTTTATCCCTAATTCTGAACCCTAAACCAAACACTAACACAACCCCTAACCATAACACTAAACCATACCCTAACCCTAACTGTAACCCTAACCATAACACTAACGATATCCTTAACACCTAACACCTAACCCTAACCCAAACCGTAATCCTAACGCTAATCGTAAATGTAACCCTAACCCTAAACCTAAACCTAACCCTAAACTTAACCTAATCATAACTGGAACCCTAACCATAATGCAAAGACTAACCCTGACCCAATCCCTAACTCCTAACCCTTAAACCTAACCCTAAACTAACTATAACCCTAACTGTAACCCAAATCCTAACACTAACCCTAACCCTAACTTCTAAGCCAAACTCTAACAAAACCATAACAATAAACATAACCCTAAACTCTAACACTAACCCTAAGCCTAAGCCTCTCCCCTAACCCTAACCCTAACACTATCCCTAACCCTAAACCTAACCTTAACCCTATCCGTTACACTAGCCCTAACAATAAGCCTAAACCTCACCCTTAATCTATCCCTAACCCTAATCCTAATACTGAGCCTAACACTAATCATAATCCTAAACTTAACCCTAATCCCTAACCCTAACACTAAACCTAACCTTAACCCAAACCCTAACCCTAATTGTAACCCTAACCCTAACATTAACACTAACACTAACTGTAACCCTAAATGTAACCCAAACTCCAACCATAACCCTAACCATATACTTAACACCTAACACCTAACCCTAAACCAAAACCTAACCCTAACCCTAACCGTAAACCTAACCATTACCCTAAACCTAATCGTAACTGGAACCCTAACCATAATCCAAAGCCTAACCATGAGCCTATCCCTAACACCTAAATCTAACACTAAAATAACCATAACCCGAACCATAAGCCAAACCCTAACACTAATCCTAACCCTAACTTCTAACCCTAACCCTAACCATAAACCTAACAATAACTTTAACCCTAAACTCTAACCCTAAGGCTAACCCTAACTTTAACATCTCACGCTAACACCTAATCCTAACACTAACCTTCACCTGAACCCGAACCCTAACCCTAAACTTAACCATAACCCTAACCCGAACGCTATCCATAACACTAACACTATCCCTAATCCTAACCCAAATCCTGAATCTAACCCTACAACTAAAACTAACACTAGCTCTAAACCTAACCTTAAACCTAAAACTAGCCCTATACCTAATCCTAAAACTAAGAGTTACACTAAGCCTAAACCTAAACCTAAACCAACCCTAACCCTAACCCTAACACTAACACTAACCGTAACCGTAACCCTAACCCTAACCCTAAACCTAACATCTAATTCTAACCCCTAACCCTACCACTAACCCTAATACTAATCTGTAACCATAAGGATAAGCCTAACCCGAACGATAACCCTAACTCCTAGCCCTAACCCTCACCATAAACCTATTCGTAAACCTAACTCTAATGCCTACACTAAACCTAACTCTAACCCTAAACATAACACTAACTGTAACCCTAACATTAACCTTATCTATAACACTAATCCTAACCATAACCCAAACCTCTAACCCTAATCATAAACCTTCCCCTATCCTTAAACCTAACCCTAAACGTAACCCTAATGGCAACCCTAATCCTAAAGCTCACCTCTAACCCTAACCCTAACCCTAACCCTAACCCTAAAACTATCCCTAACCATATTCCTAGCACTAACCCTAACACTAACCCTAAATGTAACCATAACCTTTACCCTAAACTTAACCTAACCATAACCATAAGCCTAACCCTAACCCCTAACCATAAATCTAACCTGAAACCTAACCCTAACCCCTAACCTTAAACCTAACCCTAACCGTAAACCTAAACCTAAACCTAAACCTATCCTTAAACCTAAACCCAACCCTAACCCTATCTGTAACCCTAAACCTAACAATAAATGTAATCCTAACCCTAAACCTAACCCTAACCCTAAACCCTAACCCTAACCCAAACACTAACCCTAACACTAAACTTAATGCTAAACCTAATCTAACCCTAAACCTAACAGTAACAGTAACACTATCCCTAATCACTAACCCTAAACCAAACCCTAATCCCTAACCCTAAGCCTAAACCTAACCAAAAGCCTAACCCTCACACTCACCCTAACCCTAACTCTAACCTTATCCTTCTAACCCTGACCCTAACCCTAACCCCTAACCCTACCCCTAACCCTAAGCCTAAACCCTAACCCTAACATTAACACTATGCCTAACCCTAAACCTAACCATAAACCTATCCGTAACGCTAATCGTAACAATAAACCTAAACCTAACCGTAAACCTATCCCTAACCCTAATCCTAATACTGAGCCTAACACTAATCCTAACCCTAAACTTAACCCTAATCTCTAACCTAACACTAAACGTAACCCTATCACAAACCCTATCCCTAATCCCTAACCCTAACCCAAACCCTAAACCCTAACCCTAACCCTAACCCAAACCTAACCCTAAAACGAACCCTAAACCTAAGCCAAATCTTAAACCTAACCCTAACCTTCAACCTAACCCTAAACCTAAACCTAAACCTAAACCTAATCCTAAATATAACACAAACCCTAACCCTAAACCCTAACACTAACCCTAACAGTAAAACTAACCATAATCGTAAACTTAACCATAACCCTAACCCTAACCATATCCCTAATACCTAGCCCCTAGTCCTAACCCTAAACATAAAACTAATCCGAACACTAACCCTAAACCTAACACTCACCCTAACCTAACCCTAAACCTATACATAACCCTAAACATAATCGTAACCTGAAGGCTACACTAACCATATCCCTAACACCTAACCCCTAACCCAAATCCTAAACCTAATAGTAAGCCTAACCCGAACCCAAACCCTTGCCCTAAACTTAACCCAGATCCTAAACTTAACACTAAACCTAACCCTAAGCCTAACCATAAGCATAACTCTAACACTAACCCTAATCCTAATTAAAACCCTAACGGTAACCCTAAACCTAAACCAAACTCTAACACTAACCCTAATTCTAACCCCTACCACCAAACCCTAAATCTAACCCTAACCGTAAACCTAACCCTAACCCAAACCCGATCTCGAAACCTAAGCCTAACCTAACCCTAATCCATAACCTTAACCCTAACACTAACCCTAACCCTAACCCTATCTGTAAACCTAAAGGTAACCATATTCCTAACCGTAATGCTAACCCTAACCATATCCCAAACACCTAACCCCTAACACTAAACGTAACCCTAACCCTAACCCTAATCCCCAAATTTCACCCTAACCATAACCCTAACACTATCCCGAACCCTGTACCTAGCATTAACCCTAACACTAACCCTAAACTTAACACTAACCCTAACCCTAACACCAACACTAAAAATAATCCCTAACCCTAACCCTAAACCTAAACCTAACCCTAAACCTAACCCTAAACCTAACCCCTAACCATAAACCTAACCCTAAACCTAACCACATTCCTAACCCTAAACCTAACCCTGACCCTATCCCTAACACTAAACCTAACAAAAAACGTAACCCTAACCGTAAACATATGCCTAAACCTAATCCTAATACTGAGCATAACACTAACACTAACCATAACAAAACCCTAACACCTAACACTCACCCTAAACCTAAGCCTAACCCTAACTTGAAAACTAAACCTAAACCGTCACCCGATCAGTAACCTTTATCATAACGCTAACCCTAATAGTAACACTAACACCTAAAGCGAACACTAATCTAACCCTAACCTTAAATGGAACACTAAACATAACACTAATGCTAACCCTAAATTCTAAACCTAATCCTAACCCTAACCCTAAACTCTAAGGCTAATCCTAAATCTAACACTAACCCTAACCCTAACACTAACACTAACCCTAACCCAAATCCTAACCCTAACCCTCACCCTAATCCTAACCCTAACACTAGCCCCTAACACTAACCCTAACCTTTAGCAATAACTGTGACCATAATCCTAACCCTAACCCTAAGCCCTAACACTAACCCTAACACTAACTCTAATGCTAACCTCTAACCTCTAACCCTAACCCTAACCCTAAACTTAATCCTAACACTAAACATAACGCTAACTTCTGACCATAACACTAACCCTAACACTAACACTAAACGTAACAATAAATTGTAACTGTAAAACTAACCCTATCGCTAAACATAACCCTAACATCTAACACTAATCCTAATCCTAATCCAAAACCTAAACCTAACCCTAATCCTAACCCTAACCCTAAACCCTAACCGTAACCAAAACCCTAAACCTAATCATAACCCAAACCCTAACCGTAACCCAAAGCCTAACCATAACCCTATCCCTAACATCTAAGCCCTAAAAAGAAGCCAAAACCTAACTCTAACACTAAGCCTAATCCTAACCCTAAGTCTAAACACTAGCCCTAACCGTAACAATAAAACTGTAACCCTAACCCTACTCCTAAACCTAAACCTAATAGTAACCCTAACCCTAATCCTAAACCTAAACCTAATAGTAACCCTAAACCTAAGCATAATCCGAAGCCTAACTTTGACCCTGTCCTTAACACCTAAACCGTAAACCTAACCATAACCTAGGTTTAATACTAACTGTAACCCTAACCCTAACCCTAACCATAACACTAACACTAACTGCAACCCTAACGCTAACCTCTAACCATAAGCCTAACCCTAACCATAACCCTAAACTGTAACCGTAAATCTAACCCTATCCAAAAACCTAACCCTAAACCAAATCCTAAACCTAAACCTAACCCTAACCGTAATCCTAAGCCTAAACCTAAAACTAACCCTAACCCTATCCCTAACCCTAAATCTAAACCTAGCCTAAACCTAAACCTAACCCTAATCATAACCCTAACCGTAACCCTATTCCTAACCTCAAAACCTAACACTAATCGTAAACCTAAACCTAACCCTAAACCTAACCCTAAGCCTAAACTCTAAACCTAAACAAACGCTAACCGCTGACACTTAACCCTAACCATAACCCAAGCATTAACCCTAAACCTAACCATAACCATAACCCCTAACTCTAACCCTAACACTAACACTAACCCTAAACCTTAAGTCTAAACTTAACTCTCACTCTAACACTAACACTAATCCCTAACCCTAAACCTAAACCTAACGCTAACACTCACCATAACCGTAACCCTAAATCTAACCCTAACACAAATCATAAACCTAACGCTAAACCTAACCCTAACCCTAACAATTAATCTATCCTCTAACTCTAAACCAAAGCCTAACCCTGACACTTGCCCTAACACTAACACTAAACCCAGCCCTAAACCTAACACTAACCCTGACACTATCCCTAAAGCTAACACTATGCCTAACATAACCCCTAGCCATAAACCTACACCTAACCCTAACCCTAAGCCTAACATTTATCCGAACCCTAAATGCTAACCCTAACCCTAATGCTAAACCTAACCCTAACTCAAACCATAAAACCCTAACCCTAACCCAAAGCCTAACACTACCACTAAGCCTAACCCCTAATCCCAAACCCTAACCCTAACTCTAACCATAACCATACACTAACACTAATCCTAACCCCAACCCTAAACTTGTCTAACCATAACCCTAACCCTAACCCTAAACCAAACCCTAAACCTAACCATAATCCCTAACTTTAACCCTAACCTTAAACCTAACACTAAACCTAAACCTAACACTAACCCAAAACTTAAACCTAACCCAAAACCTATACCTAAACCTAACCATAACACTAACACTAACGCTAAACCCTAACCCAAACCCTAACCCTAAACCTAAAACTAACCCTAACACTAACCTTAACCCTAACTCAACCCTAACCCTATCCCTAACTCCTAACCCCTAACCAAAAACCTAAACCTAACACTAACACTAAACCTAACCATAAACAAAACACTAACCCCAACCCTAGCCCTAAACCTATTCATAACCCTAATGCTAACCATAAACCAAAGCTTAAAACTAACCCTATCACTAGCACCTGACCCCTAACCCTAACCCTAAACCTAACCTGAACCCTAAACCTAATGCTAACCCTAACACTAACACTAATCCTAAACCTAACGCTAACCCTAACACTAACCATAAATTTAACCCTAACCTTAAACCTAAACCTAATCGTTACCCTAACCCTAACCCAAACACTAACCCTAACCCAAACCCTATCCCCTAACCCCAAACCCTAACCCTAACCTTAAACCTAACCCTAAACCCCAATCGTAACCCTAACCCTAACAGTAACCCGAAGCCTAACCCTAAATATAACCATAACACTTAACCTCTATACCAAACGCTAACCTAACCCGAACCCTAACCTTAACCGTAACTCTACCCCTAACCCTAATCCTAACGCTAAACCCTAACCATAACACTAATCCTAAACCTAACTCTAATACTAACATTAACCCTAACGCTAACACTATCCCTAACTCCCAACCCCTTACCCTAAACCTAAACCTAAAACTAACCTTAAACCTACCATAAACCTAATGCTAACTCCAACTCTAATGCTAACCCTAACACTAACACTAACCCTAACTCTAAACCGTACCCTATCTCTAACCCTAACCCTAACCTTAAACCTAACACTAAAACTAACCTCTAATCCTAACCCTAACACTAATACTAACCCTAGCCCTAACCCTAACCCTAACCTCAACCTAACGCTAAAAATTACCATAACCCTAACCCTAACCTTGACCCTAACCCTAAACCTAACTCATGCCGCTAACTTTAACCCTAAGGCGAAACCTAACCCTAACAATAACCCTAACCCTCACCCCTAACCCTAAGACTGGACCTTAGCCCTAACTCTAAAACCAACCCGAACCATAAACCTAAGCCCTAAAACTAAACCTAACACTAATCATAACCCTAATTTTAACCCTAACCCTAATCCTAACCCTAACCCTAAACCCTGACCCTACAACTAATCCTAAACTTAACCCTGACCCTAAAACTAACATTAACCATAACCCTAACCCAAATCCTAAACTTAAACCTAAACCTAAACCTAACCATAAAACTGCACTACCCCTAACCGTAATCATAACCTAATCATAACTCTAATGGTAAACGTAACCCCAAGCCTAACACTAACATAATCACTAACACCTAACCCCTAACCCTAACCCTAACCCTAAGCCTAAACCAAACACTAACTCTAAACCCTAACACTAACCATAAAAACCTAACCCTAACACATAGCCTAAACGTAACCCTAAACCTAACACGTTACCCCAAACACTAACACTAAACCTAATCCTAAAGACAAATCTAAACCGAAACCTACACCTAATCGTAACCCTAACCATAACCCTACCATTCACCCAAACCTTAAACCTAACCCCTAACCCTAACCCTAAACCTAACCCTAACTCTAACCCTAACCCTAACCCTAACCCTAACATAAACCCAATTGTAAACCTAAGACTAACAGTAACCTGAAGCCTAACACTAACCCTATCCCTAACACCTAACCCCTAAACCTAACTCTAACCTAACCCTACACATAACGCTAACCTTAACCCTAAACCTAACCCTAACCATAAACTAACCCTAACCCTAAGCCTAACCTAACCCTAACCCTAACCCTAACCCAAACTCAAAGTGTACCCTAACACATAACCCCAAACCCTAACCCTAACCCTAACCCTAAACCTAACCCTATCCCTAAATGGAATTATAAACCTAACCCTAACAGTAACCTGAAGCCTAACACTAACCCTATCCCTAAGACCTAACCCCTAAACCTAACGCTAACCTAACCCTAGCCCTAACCGTAACCGTAACCCTAAACCCTAACCCTAACCTGAAGCCTAACCTAACCCTATGCCTAACACATAACCAGTAAACCTAATCCTAACATAACGCTAACACTAACCCTAAAACTAAACTTAACATAAACCTTAACCCTAACCCTATTTCTAACTCCTTACCCCTAACCCTGAACCTAAACCTAACACTAAACCTAACCCTAACCGTAACCCTAAACCTTACCCTAGACATAACCTTAACCCTAAAACTAACCCTAAACCTAAAACTAACCTGTAATCCTAACCCTAACCCTAACACTAATGCTAACCCTAATCCTAAAACGTCCCCTAACACTAACCCTAACCCTAACCCTAAACCTTATCCTATACCGAACCCTGACACTAACTCTCACCCTAAACCTATTCGTAACCCTACCCCTAACCCTAAAACTAAACCAAACCCAAACACTACAATTAACACTAACACTAACACCTAACCCAAAACTAACCCTAACCCTAACAGTAAACCCAATAGTAAACCAAACCATAACAGTAACCCGAATCCTAATCCTAACCCTATACTAACACCTAACCACTAACCTAACGCCAACCGAAACCTAACCCTAACCCTAACCTAACACTAACCCTAACCCTAACCCAAAGCCTAATCCTAACACTATGCCTAATACCTAACCCCTAAAGCTAACCCTAACCTAACACTAACCCTAACCATAACCTTAAGCCTAATCCTAAACCTAACCCTAAACCTAAAACTAACCCTAACCCTAAACCTAAAGCTAATGCCAACCCAACTGTAACCCTAACCCTAACCCTAACCCAAAACTAACCTCTAACCTTAACCCAAACCCTAACCACAACCCTAAACTTGTCTTACCCTAAATCTAACACTAACCCGATCCCGAAATCTAACCCTAATCCTAAACTAACCCTAACCGTAACCCTAAATCTAGCATAACCCTAACCCTAACCCTAACTCCTAAATCAAAACACTAACCCAAACCCTAAACCTAACCATAAACCCAATCATAACCCTAAGCCTAACATTAACCCGAATCCTAACCCTAACCCTATCCATAATTCTAAACACTAAATCTAACGCTGACCTAACCCTAACCCTAACCCTAACCCTAACCGTAAACCTAAACCTAACCCTAAGCCTAACACTAAACCTAAGCCTAACACCTAACACATAAACCTAACGGTAACCCTAACCCTAAACCTAACCCTAGTTCTAAACTTAACCCTAAAACTAACGCTAACACTAACCTTAGCCCTAAACCTAACCCTAAACCTATCCTTAAATCCTAACCCCTAAACCTAAACCTAAACCTAAAACTAACCATAAACCTAACCCTAAATCTAAACCTAATGCTAACCTCAACCCTAACCCTAACCCTAACCCTAACCCTAACCATTACCCTTACCCTTAACCTATCCCTAACCCTAACATTAACCCTAAACCTAACCGTAAAACTAACCTCTAAACCTAACCCTAACCCTATCACTAACCCTAACACTAAACCTTACGCTAACCCTAACATTAACACTAAAGCTAATTTCTAACCCTAACCCTAAACCAAACCTTAAACCTAAAACTCAACCTAACCCTAACCCTAACACTAAACCTAACCCTAACCTTAACCTGAACACTATCCTAATGCATACCGCTAACCCTAAGCCTAAGCCTTACCCTAACCATAACCCTAATCCTAATCTTGGCCCTATCCCTAAAACTAACCTTAACACTGAACTTAACCCTAACACTAACTGTATCTGTAATGCCTAATCCCTTACCCTAAACCTAAAACTAACACTAACGCTAAACATAAACCTAACGCTAAACCCAACCCTAACCCTAACACTAAACCTATCACTAACCCTAACACTAAACCTTACCCTATCCCAAATCCTAACCCAAATCTTAACCCTAACCCTAACAATAACCCTAAAACTAACTTCTAACTCTAAACTAACCCTAAAACTCAAACTAATCCTAACCCTAACACTAACACTAACCCTAACTATAAACCTAACCCTAAACTAAACCCATACCACTAACCCTAACCCTAAACCTAACACTAACCCTAACCTTCAACCCTAACCCTAACCCTGACCCCTAGCCCTAACCCTAACATTAACCCAAACACTAAACCTAAAACCTAACCCTAAACTTAACACTAACCCTAAACCCTAACCCTAAAAATATCCCTAAACCTAACACTCACCCTAAAACTAACCCTAACCCTAACCTTAACCCTAACCCTTACCCGAAACCTAAACCTAACACTAACACTAAACATAACCGTAAACCTAACACTAACACTAACACTAACCCTAACCATAACATAACCCTATCCCTAACTCCTTACCCCTAAGCCTAAAGCTAAACCTAACACTAAACCTAACCCTAAAGCAAAACCTAACGGTATCCCCATCCCTAACCCTAACCCTAGGCTAACTGTAACCCTAAACCTTACATTTCCGTAAACCTAACCCTAACACTAACACTAAAACTAACCTCTAACCCTAACCATAGCACTAACACTAGCCTAAACATAACTGTAACACTAACACTAAACCTAAATTCTAACCCCAACCCTAACCCTAACCCTAAACCTCAACATACCCTAACACTTACCATAACCCTAACCCAAACCTTAACCCTGACACTAATCCTAACCCATACCACTAACCCTAACCCTAACCCTAACCCTAACAGTAACCCTAACCCCTAACACTAACCCTGACCCCTAGCCCTAACCCTAACACTAACACTAACCCTAAACCTAAGCACTAACCCTAAACCTAACAATCACACAAATCCTAACCTGTAACCCTAACCCTAATGCGAAACCTAACCCTAACCCTAAATCCTAACACTAACACTAACGCTAAACCTAACACTCTTCCTAAAACTAACCGTACACCTAACCTTAACGCTAACCCTATCACAAACCCTAATCCTAACCAACTCTAAACCTAACGCTAACCATAACACTAAACTTAATGAATACGCTAACCCTATCCGTAACCCGAAGCCTAACACTAACCCTATCCCTAACACCTGAACCCTAATCGTAAACCTATCTCTAAACCTAACACTAACCCTAACTCTAACCATAAGCCTAAACCAAACACTAACCCTAAACCCTGACACTAACCATAAAACACTAACCCTAATACAAACACTAACACGAAGGCTAAAACTAACCCCTAACCCTAAACTCTAACCCTGACCCTAACCCTAAAGATAAATCTAACTCTAACCCTAACCCCAAGCCTAACCATATCTTACCCTAACCCTAACCCTAAACTGATCCCGAACACAAAGCCTAATTCTAACCCTAACCCTAACCCTAACCCTAACCCCGAAACCTAACCTTAACCTAACCCTAACCTTACCCCTAATGGTAACCCTAACCCTAATCCTAACCCTAAACCTAACACTAACCCTAAAACTAACATTAACCCTCGGTTAGGATAACCGAGGTTAGGATAACACCTAACCACTAAGGCTAACACTAAACCTAGCCCTAACCTTAACTGTAACCCTAACTCTAACCCTAACTGTAACCCAAAACCTAACCCTAACCCTAAAGTTTAATCCTAAACCTAACTCTAACCCTAAGCCTAACCCTAAAACTAACCCTAACCCTAAACTCGAACCCTAAGCCTAACCCTATCCCTAACACTAACAATAACCCTAAACCTAACCCTAAATGATAAACCTAAGCCTAACCCAAACCTGAAACCTAACCCTAACACTAACACTAACCGTAACCCTAACCTTAAACCTAAACCTCAACCTAACCCTAACCATAACAATAACCCTAACCCTAAACCCTAAACCTAACCCTAAATCTAACACTATCCCTACCCTCAACCCTCACACTAAAGCTAACACCATCCCTAAACCTAAACCTAACCATAAACCTAAGCCTAATACGAACCCTAACACTAACCCTAACAATAACTCTATCCCTAACACCTAACCCGTAACCCTAAACTTAACCCTAAAACAAACCCTAACCATAAGCCTAAACCTAACCCTAAACTTAATCGTAACCCTAAACCTAACCATAACACTAAGCTTAACCATAAACTTCTCCCTAACACCTATCACATAAGCCTAACAATAAACCTAGCCCTAACCGTAACCGTAACAGTAACCCTAACCGTAAACTTAACCTAACCCTAAATTCTAATCCTAACTCTAACCCTAACTCTACCTCTTAAACTAACACTAAACCTGACTGTAATACCTAACCCTAACCCTAACCCTAAAGCTAGCATAACCCTAACAATAACCATAACCATAACCGTAACCCATAACTCTAATCCTTACACTGACACTAACACTAACACTAATCTTAACCCTCACCCTAACCCAAAACCTAAGCTTTAACGATAACCCTAATATTAAGCCTAACCATAAATTCTAAGCCTAACCCTAACCCTAACGTTAACACCAAACTCTAACACTAAACCTAAAGCTAAACTGTAACCATAACCCTAAACCTAATCCTAACCCTAACTCTAACCCTAAACATACCCTAATAATATCTATAACCTTAACCCTAACCCTAACCCTAACCCATACAACTAAACCTAAACCTAACCGTAATCCTAACCGTAACCCTAACGCTAAGCCTAAAACAAACCTCTAACCCTAAACTTAACCTTAACCATATACCTAACCCTAAACCTACCCCTAACCCTAAAATTGAATGTAACCCTAAAACTAACCCTAAACCAACCATAAATTGTAATGCTAAACCTAACCTTAACCCTAAAACTGAAGTCTAACCCTAAACCTAGCCCTAACCCTAATCTTAAACGTAACCCTAATACTAAAACTACCCCAACTATAAATTGTAATCCTAAACCTAAACCTAATCCTAAACTTAACCCTAAATCTAAACCTAAAACTAAACTGTAACCCTAAACCTAGCTCTAACCCTAACCTTAAACATAACACTAAAACTAACCCTACCCCAACCATAAATTGCAATACTAAACCTAACACTAACAATAACCTTAACCTTAAACCTAACCCTAAAACTAAACTGTAACCCTAAATGTAACCCTAACACTAACCTTAACACTATCTCTAACCCTAAACCTAAACCTAAACCTAAGACTATCCCTAACCTTACCCTAAACCTAACCCTAACGCTAACCCTAACGCTAACTCGATTCCAAATACCTAACCCCTAACACTAAACCTAACCAGAAGCCTAACCTTTACCCTATTCCCAATATTTAAAACCTAATACTAAACCTAAACCTAACCCTAACCCTAACCGTAACCATAACCCTAACCCTAAACCAAACTCTAACACTAAATTCTAATCCTAACCCTAAAAATAAACTTAACCCTAAAATTTAACCGCAAACCTAACCCTAACCCTAACACTAACCCTAACACTAACCCTTAACCTAACCCAAATCATAAATTCTAACCCTAACACTAACACTAACACTAACTCTGACCCGAACCATAAACCTAAAACTAAACTTAACCTTAATCCCTAACCCTAACCCTAACCCTACCCCTTAAACTAACGCTAACACTGGCCATAATGCCTAACAGGAACCCTAATCCTAAACCTACCATAACACTATCCCTAAACCTAACCCTACCCCTAAACCTAAACCTAACCCTTACTTCTAACCCTACCCTAACTCTGACCCTAACCACAACCCTAAACGTAACACCAACCTCTATGTCTTACCTTAACCCTAAACCTACCTTTAGCCTAAACCTAACCCTAAACCTAACCCATAACTCTAACGCTAACCCTAACCCTAATACTAAACCTAAACCGAACCCTAACCCTAGCTGTAACCCAACTTAACCCTAAACATAACTCTAAACCTAAAATTAACCTCTAACCCTAACACTAACCGTAACACTAACCCTAACACTAAACCAAACTTTTAATCCTAACCTTAATCCTAACCTTTAACTCTAACCCTGACACTACCCCTAACC
The DNA here is from genome assembly GCF_034190915.1 of Cavia porcellus. Lineage (NCBI taxonomy): Eukaryota > Metazoa > Chordata > Mammalia > Rodentia > Caviidae > Cavia > Cavia porcellus. The sequence goes on along the minus strand of NW_026947926.1, from coordinate 37,688 downwards.
CTAAACCTAACGCTAACCTCTAACCATAAGCTGAACCCTAACCTTAACGCTAACACCTAACACTTAACCCTAACCCTAAACCTAATCTTAACCCTAACACTAACCCTAAATTCTAATCCTAACACTACCCCTAACCCTAGCAGTAACCCTAAACCTAAACCTAAAACTAACCCTAAAACTAACTCTAACCCTAAACCTAACACTAACACTAACCCTAAACCTAACATGAAAACTAACCTCTAAAATTAACCGTAACATTAACCGTAATCCAACCCTAAACTTAACCACAAACCCTAACCCTAACCCTAACACTATCCTTAACCCTAACCCTAACCCTAAACCTAACACTAACCCTAACACTATCCCTAAGACCTAACGCCTAACCCTAACCCTAACCCTAACCCTAAAACTAACCCTAAATCTAACCCTAACATTAACACTAAACTTAATCGTAATGCAAACCCTAACCCTAACCCAAAGCCTAACCTTAACGCTATTCCTCACACCTAACCTCTAATCCTCACACTAATCATAACCCTAACCCTAACCCTAAAACTAACCCTAACATTAACACTAAACTTAATCGTAACGCAAACCCTAACCCTAACCCAAAGCCTAACCTTAACGCTATTCCTCACACCTAACCTCTAATCCTCACACTAATCATAACCCTAACTCTAACCCTAACACTTACCCTAACACTAATGCTAGCCCTAAATCTAACCTAACCATAACCCTAAACTCTAACACTAAACTGAACCCTAACTCTAACCTTAACCCTAACATTAACCCTAAACCCTAACTCTAAAACTAACACTATCCCTAACTCTATCCCTAACCGTAAACCTAACCCTAACGTTAACCCTATCCCTAACACCTAACCCCTAACCCCTAATGCTAAACCTAACCCTAACTCTAACACTAAAACTAACCCTAACAGTAACACTAACCTAAGCCTTATCCTAAAGCTAATTGTAACCCTAACCCTAACCGAAATCCGAAGCCTAACCTTAAACCTCTCCCTAACCTCTAAGCCCAAAATCTAACCCTAACACTAACCCTAACCATAACCATAATCCTAACCCTACCACTAACACTAACTTTTAATCCTAACCCTAACCCTAAACCTAACCCTAACCCTAACCCTAAAACTAACATTAATCCCTTATGCTAACCCAATCTGTACCTCTTAAATTAACGTGAAGCCTGACAGTAATACCTAACCCTAACCTTAACCCTAACCCAAACCCTGTCGCTAACACCTAACCCCTAACCCTAACCCTAACACTAAACTTAATGCTAAATCTAACCCTAACCCTAAACCTAACACTATCACTAAACATAACCTTAAGCCTAAAACTAATCGTAATGAAAAACCTAACTGTAACCGGAAGCCTAACTCTAACCCTCTCCCTAACACCTAACCCCTAAAACTAACCCTAATCCTAGCCGTAACACTAACGTTAAATGTAACCCTAACATTAACTCTACCCAACCATAGATTGTAATCCTAAACCTAAGCCTAAACCTCACCTTAACACTAAACCTAACCCTAAAACTATACTCTAAGCCTAAACCTAACCCTAACACTACCCTAACCCTAAGCCTAACCCTAACCCTAACCATAACCATGAATCTATCCCTAACCCTAATCTTCAACCTACCACTAAACCTAACACTAACCCATAACTCTAACCCTAACCCTAACCCTAACCCTAATCCTAACCCTAAATCTAACCATAACCTCTAACCCTAACCCTGACACTAACACTAACCTATCCCTAACACTAACCCTAAAACTAACACTAAACCTAACTTTTAACACTAAACCTAACACTAACCCTAAGCCTAAAACTAAACCTATCTCTAAACATAACCCTAACCCTAACCCTAACCCATACCTCTAACCCTAACCGTAACCCATCCCTAACCCTAAAGTTAATCTACCACCAAGCCAAACACTAACCATGACCCTAACTACAAACTTATCCCTAACACCTAATCCCTAAACCTAACCCTAACCCTAATCCTAAAACTAAACGTAAATCTAATGCAAATGTTAACAGTAACCCTAACACTAAGGCTAACCTAATCGTAACCCTAACCCTAAATGTAACCCAAAAACTAACCATAAACCTATCCCTAACACCTAGCCCCTAAATCTAACCCTAAACTAAACCTAATCCTAATCCAAGACCTAACCCTAACCCTAATCCTAACCCTAACCCTAACAAACCTAACAATAACCCTAAACTCTAAACGTAACCCTAACCCTAACCCAAATCATAAACCTAACCTTAAACCTAACATGAATCCCTAACACTAACCATAACCCTATGCTTTAAAATAACGCTAACACTGACCGTAATACATAACCCGAACCCTAACCATGAACCACCCACAACACTAACCCTAACAGGAACGCTACGCCTAAAACTAAGCCTAACCCATACCTCTAAACCTAACCCTAATCCTCACCCAAACCCTAACCCTAACCCTCACCCAAACCCTAAAACTAACCCTAAACTTAACCCTAACCCATACTTCTAACCCTAAACCTAACTCTAACCCTAAACTTAAACCTAACACTAACCCTTTCCCTAACACCTAACCCCTAACCCTAACCCTAACACTAATCCTAACACTAACCCTAACCCTAACACTAAAACTAAACCTGTTTTAACCCTAATCCTAACACTAAACTTAACCATAACCTCTAAGGCTAAACCTAACCCTAAACTTAAACTCAAACTCTAACCCTAAACCTAACACTTACCTCTAACCATTACCATAAGCCTAAGCTTAAACCTAACTCTAAACTTAAACTTAACCCTAAACTCTATCGGTAACACTAACCCTAATCCTAATCCTAACCCTAACGGTAACCCTAACCCTAACCCTAACATCTAACCCTAACCCTAACTTTAACTCTAACTCTAACCCTAACGCTAAACCTAACCCTAAACCCTAACCCTAAACCTAACACGATTCCTAACCCTAACCCTAAGTGAAACCCTAACCCTAAGTGAAAACCTAACCCTTACACTAAACCTAACCCTAAATATAACACTAACACCATCCCTAACACCAGACCCCAATCCTAACCATAAACCTAACACTAAAATTAACACTAAAACTAACCTTAACCAAACCGTAAGCCTAACCCTAAACCTAATCGTAACACTAACGCTAACTGTAACCCAATGCCTTATCTTAATCCTGTCCCTAACAGCTAACCCCTATACCTAAGCCTAATACTACCCCTAACCATAACTGTAACCATAAACCTAACCCTACTCGTAACCCTAATTTGTAATCGTAACCCTAACCCTAACCCTAACCCTAACCCTAAACATAAGAATAACCATAACCCTAAACGTACTATTAATCCCTAACCCTAACCCTACCACTTAAACTAACCATAAACCTGACTGTAATACCTAACCCTAACCCTTACCCTAAACCTAGCATAAACTTAAACCTAACCCTAACCCTAACCATGACCATAACCCTAACCCATAACCTAAATCCTAACCCTGTACCATACATCTAACCCTAAACCTAACCCTAACCCTAACCCTAAACTTAACCCTAACCTTAAGCCTAAACCTAAAACTAACCTCTAACCTTAACCCTAAACCTAACCATAAACCTAACACTAACCCTTGTGCTAAACGTAAACATAATCCAAACTTAACGCTAACTCTAACCCTAACCCTAACTCTAACAGTAATACTAACCCTAAACCTAACCTAAAAGCTCAACCTAATCCTAACCCTAATCATAACATTAACCCTAACCCTAACCCTAAACCTAAAGCCTAACCTGAACCCTAAAACTAACCGTAAACCTAACCATTACCCTAAACTCTACCCCTAAACCTAACACTAAGCCTAACACTACCCCTAAACCTAAACCTAACAATAACCCTAACCTTAACCCTAAGCCTATACCTAACCATAACCCTAAACCCAACTGTAACACGAAGTCTAACACTAACCCTCTCCCTAACACCTAACCACTAAGGCTAACACTAAACCTAGCCCTAACCCTAACTGTAACCATAACTATAAACCTAACCATAACCCTAAACCTAACCCTAACCCTAAACCTAACCCTAACCCTAAACCTAACCCGAAACCCTAAATTTTAGTCATAAACCTAACTCTAACCCTAAGTCTAACCCTAAAACTAACCCTAACCCTAAACTCGAACCCTAAACCTAACCCTATCCCTAACACGAACACTAACCCTAATCCTAACACTAAACTCCAACCCTAAGCCTAAACCAAACCTGAAACCTAACCCTAACACTAACATTAAACCTAAGTTTTAACGCAAACCCTAACACTAACCTTAACCATAACCTCTAAGCCTAAAACTAACCCTAAACTTAAACCCAAACTCTAAACCTATACCTAACGCTAACCTCAAACCATAACCATAACCCTAACCTTAACACTAACACTAACCCTAAAACTAACCATAAACTCTATCCATAACATTAACCCTTACCCTAAACCTAACCCTAACGGTAACCCTAACCCTAACACTAACATCTAATCCTAACCCTAACTCTAACTCTAAACTTAACCCTAACTCTAAACCTAACCCTAAACACTAAACCTAAACCTAAACCTAACATGATTCCTAACCCTAACCCTAACTGTAAACCAAACCCTTACACTAAACCCTTAACATAACCCTAACCCTATCCCTAAAACCAAACCCCAACACTATCCATAAAACTAACCCTAAAACTAACACTAAACCTAACGCTAACCCTAACCATAAGCCTAACCCTAAAACTAATTATAACCCCAATGCTAACTGTAACCCAAAGCCTAATCTTAATCCTCTCTCTAACACCTAACGCTAAGCCTAACACTTCCCTTAAACCTAACTTTAACCATAAAATTAACCTTACACCTAATCCTATCTTCTAATCCTAAACCTAACCCTAACCCAAACCCTAACCCTAAACATAACCATAACCATAACCATAACCCTAAACCTAACATTAATCCCTAACCCTAACCCTACCCCTTAAATTAACCCTAAACCTGAGTGTAATACCTAACCCTAACTCTAACCCTAAACCTAGCATAACCCTAAACCCTAACCATAACCCTAACCCATACCTCTAACCCTTACACTAACACTAACACTAACATTAACCGTAATCCTAAACCTCACCCTAACCCAAAACCTAAGCTTTCACAATAACCTTAATACTAAGCCTAACCATAAACTCTAAGCCTAACCCTAACACCAAACTCTAACTCTAAACCTAAAGCTAAATTCTAACCATAACACTAACCCTACCACTAACACTAAACCTAACATTAATCCGTTACCATAACCCTAACCTTACCCCTTAAAATAAAGCTAATCCTGTCTGTAATACCTAATCCTAAACCTAAACCTAACCCTAGCATAACCCTAACCCAAACCTAACACTTACCCTAACCTTAATGCAAATCCTAACCCTAACACATACCTCTAACCCTAACCCTAACCCTAAACTTAAGCCTAACCCTAACACTAACACTAACCCTAAACATAACTACAACCTTATCCCTAACACCTAACCCCTAAACCTAACTCTAACACTAACCCTAAAACTAAACATAAATCTAATACAAACGTTAACACTAACCCTAACTTAATCGTAACCCTAACCCTAAATGTAACACAAAGCCTAACCCTAACCCTATCGCTAACACCTAACCCCTAAATCTAACACTAAACCTAACCCTAATCCAAACACAAAACCTAAGCTTAACCCTAATCCTAATGCGAACCCTAACCCTAACACAAACCGAACTATAACACTAAACTCTAACTCTAATCCTAACCCTAACCCTAACCATAAATCTAACCCTAAACTAACATTAATCCCTAACCTAAAACGTAACACTACACAATAAACTAATGCTAACACTGACCATAATACGGAACCCTAACCCTAACCCTAAACCTACCATAACACTAACCCTAACCCAAAAGCTACCCCTAAACCTCACCCTAACACATACCTCTAAACCTAACCCTAACCTTCACCCTAACCCTAACCCTAACCTTAACCCTAAACCTAACCCTAACCCATACCTTCAACCCTAAACCTAATGCTAATCCTAAACTTAAACCTAACCCTAACACTTTCCCTAACACATAACCCCTAACTCTAACCCTAACACTAATCATAACACTAACCTGAACCCTAACTCTAAACCTAAACCTAAACCTAAACTTAAGTTTTAACCCTAACACTAAAACTAACCTTAACCATAACTTCTAAGCCTAAAACTAACCCTAAACCCAAACTATAACCGTAAATCTAATGCTAACCTCTAACCTTAACCCTAAACTAACCATAACCATAACTCTAACCCTAAACCTAACCCTATACTCTATCCATTACACTAATCCTAACCCTTACCCTGACCCTAACGGTAACCCTAACCCTAACCCTAAATCTAACCCTAACCCTAACTCTAACTCTAACCCTAACCCTAAACCTAACCCTAAACCCTAAGCCTAAACCTAACACAATTCCTAACCTGAACCCTAACCGTAAACTTAACCCTTATGCTAAACTTAACCCTAACCCTAACCCTAACTCTAACTCTAACCCTAACCCTAACCCTAAACCTAACAAAATTCCTAACCCAAACCCTAACCGTAAACCCAACCCTTATGCTAAACTTAACCCTAATCCTAACCATAACCCTATCCCTAACACCAAACCCCAACCCTAACCATAAACCTCACCCTAAAACTAACACTAAACCTAACCCTAACCCTAAGCCTAACCCTGAATCTAATTGTAACCCTAATGCTATCCATAACCCGAAGCCTAATCTTAATCCTCTTCCTAACACCTAACCCGTAATCCTAAGCCTAACACTTCCGCTAATCCTAAATGTAACCATAATCCTAACCCTACCCCTAACCCTAACTTCTAATCCTAACCCTAACCCTAAGCCAAACCCTAAATCTAAACATAACCATAAACATAACCCTAAACCTAACATTAATCCTAACCCTAACCCTAACCCTTAAACTAACCCTAAAGCTGACTATAATACCTAATGCTAATCCTAACCCTAACACTAGCATAACCTTAACCATAACCAAAACCATAACCCTAACACATACCTCTAACCCTTGCCCTAACACTAACCCTAAACCTAACCCACACCCTAACCAAAAACCTAAGCTTTAACGATAACACTAATACTAAGCCTAACCATAAAATCTAAGCCTAAAACTAACCCTAACCCTAACACCAAACTCTAACACTAAACCTAAAGCTAAACTGTAAGCATAAACCTAACCCTAATCCTAACCATTACCCTAACCCTAACCCTAAACCTAAAGCCTCACCCTAACCCTAAAACTACTCATAAACCGAAAACTAACCATAAACCTAAACCTAACACTACACCTAACCCTAAACCTTAACCTAAACATAACCCTAATACTATCCCTAACACTAAAACCCTAACCCTAACCAAAACCTACCCCTAAAACTAACAGTAAACCTAACCCTAACCCTAATCCTAAACTTAACCCTAAACCTAATCGTAACCCTAACACTAACCACAATCTGAAACATAACCCTAAGCCTCTCCCTAACACCTAACCCCTAAACCTAAACTTAACACTAACCCTAACCCTAACTGTAACTCTAACCGTAACACTAACCCTAACCATAAACCTAAGTTTTAACCCTAAAACTAACCGCAACCTAATCTAAGCCTAACCCTAACCCTAAACCTAAACCCAACTCTAACGCTAAACCTAAAGATAAACTCTAACCATAACCCTAACCCTAACCCTAACTTTAACCCTAAACTCTAACCGTAACACTAACCCTAAACTGGACCCTATCCGTAACCCTAAAATATAACCCAAACCCAAATTCTAACTCTAAACCTAACCCTAACATTAACCCTAAACCTAATCGTAGCACTAACCCTAACCGTAACACAAAGCTAACCTTAACCCTCTCCCTAACACCTAACCCCTAAGCCTAACCTTAACCATAACCATAACACTACCCTAACCCTAACAACAAACCTAATTTCTAATCCTAACCCTAACCCTAACCCTAACCATAACCATAACAATAACCCTAACCCAGAGATAACATCATTCCCTTACCCTAACCCTAACCCTACCCTTTAAACTAACGCTAAGCCTGACTGTAATACCTAAACCTAAACGTAACCCTAACCAAACCTAACCCTAAACCTAACATATACCTCTAACCCTAAACCTAACCCTAAACCTAAACCTAAACCCAACCCTAACACTAACACAAACCCTAACCTCCAACACTGACCCTAACCCTACACTGTCCCTAAGCCTAACCCTAAACCTAACACTAAAACTAACTTCTAACCCTAACACTAACCCTAACCCTAACCCTTAACATCAACCTAACCATAACCCTAACCATAATACTAACCCTAATCCTAACTCTAACCCTAAACACAAACCCTAACCATACACTAACCCTAATGCTAACCCAAAGCCTAACTCTTACACGAATCCTAATCCATAACCCTATCCCTAACACCTAACAATTACACCTGACCCTAACCCTAATCCTAACCCTAACACTAAATCTAACGAAAACCCTAAACCTAACCCTAACGCTAACCTAATTGTAACCCTAACACTAACCATAACCCTAAGCCTAAGCCTAAACCTAACCCTAGCTCTAAGCCTAACCCTCACCCTCACACTTACCCTAACCCTAACCCTAAAACTAACAGAAACCTCTAAACCTAACTCTAACTCTAACTGTAACCCTAACTCTAAAACTAACCTCTAACACTAATCCTAACCCTTAGCATATCTCTTACATAACACTAACACTAACCCTAACCCTGAACCTAAGCTTTAACCCTAACCCCAACCCTAAACCTAACCACAACCTCTAAGCCTAACACTAAACCTAACACTAAGCCTAACTCTAACCCTAAACAAAAGCTAACCTCTAAACATAAACCTAACCCTAACCCTAAACTTAAACATAACCCTAAAATAATCATAACCCTGAACCTAACCATAATCCGAAGCCTAACATAACCTGAACGCTAATCGTAACACTAACCCTAAACCCTAACACTAAAGCTAACACTATGTCTAAGCCTAACCCTAACCGTCAACCTAACCCTAACATTAATCCTAACCTTAACCCTGAACCTAACACCTAACCCCAAACCCTATCGCTAAATCTAACCCTAAAACTAACACTAACCCTAACCCTAAGAGTAACTCTAAACATAATAGTAACCCTAACACTAACCATAAACTGAAGCCAAACCTTAACCCTCTCCCTAACACTTAACACCTAATCCTAACCATAACACTACCCATAACCTTAAACGTAACCATAACCCTAACCCTACCACTAACCCTAACTTGTAATCATAACCCAATCCCTAACCATAACCACAACCATAACCCTAACACTAACCCTAAAACTAACATTAACCCCATAACATAACCCTAACCTTACCCATTAAACTAAAGCTAACCCTGTCTGTAATACCTAATCCTAAACCTAACCCTAACCCTAGCATAAGCCTAAACCTAAACCTAACGCTTACCCTAACCTTAACGCTAACCCTAACCCTAACACATACCTCTAACCCTATCCCTAACCCTAACACTATTACTAACCCTAACTCATAACCCTATCATTAACACATAACCCGTAAGCCTAACACTAACCCTTACCCTAGCACTACATCTAACGCAAACCCTAACCCTAACCCTAACGTTAACCTAAATGTAATCCTAAACTAAGCAAATGCTAAGTCTAAGCCTAAACCTAACCCTAAATCTAACCCTAACCCTAATACTCACATTAACCCTAACCCTAACCCTAAAACAAACCCTAAAACTAACCCCTAAAGTTAACCCTAAACATAACCGGAACTCTAACCCTAAAATTAATCACTGAACCTAATCTTAAAACTTACCCTATCCATAACCCTTAGGTTAACCTTAACCTAATCCTGAACCTAAGCTTTCACCTTAACCATAACCTCTAAGCCTAACCCTAACCCTAACCCTAAATCTAACCCTAAACAAAAAGCTAACCTCTAAACATAACCCTAACACTAACCCTAACCCTAACCATAACCCAAACCCTAACCCTAACCCTAAAACTTACACTAAACTCTAATTATAACAATAACCCTAACTCTACCCCTAACACTAATGCTAACCCTAAACTTAAACCTAAACCTAACCATAACCCTAAGCCTAACACTGTCCCTAACCTTAACCCTAACCCTAAACCAAACCATAACCCTAACCCTTACCTTAACCCTAACCCTAACCCTAAATGTAACCCAAGCCTAACCCTAACACCTAACCACTAACCCTAACCTTAATCATAACACTAAACGTAACCCTATCCCTAACCCTAACACTGACCCTAACCCTAAACGTAACACTTACCCTAACACTAACCCTAAACTCTAACCTAACCCTAACCCTAACCCTAACCCTAACTTTAACTCTAACACAAACACCAACCATAACCATAACCCTAAACCTAAGGCTAACCTCTAACCATAACCGTAACCATAACACTAACCCTAAACAGTAAACCTAATCCTAACCCTAAATTCTAATCCTAACCCTCACCCTAGCCCTAACCTGAACCTGAACCTAATTGTAACCCTAACCATAACCATAACCATAAGCCTAAACCTAACCCTAACCCTCACTCTAACCTTAAACCTAACCGTAAGAGTAACCCCAAGCCTCATCCTAACACTAACACTAACCTCTAAACTTAACCTTAGCACTAACTGTAATCCTAACCCTAAACCAAACCACTAAACCTAATTCGAGCCCTTACCCTATCCCTAACCCTAACCCTAAACCTAACCCTGAACCTAAGCTTTAACCCTAAACCTAGCCGTAACCCTAACCCTAACCCTAACACTATCACTAGTCCTAAACCTAACCATAAACCGAACACTAAACCTAAACCTAACCATAACCCTATCGCTAACACCTAAACCCTAACACTAACCATAACCCTAACTCTAAAACTAACTCTAAATCTAACCCTAACCCTTACCCTAAACTTTATCGTAAACCTAACCCTAACTGTATCCCAAAGCCTAAACCTAACCCTCTCCGAAACACCTAATCCCTAACCCTAACCTTAATCATAACACTAACACTAAGCGTAACCCTAACGCTAATCCTAACACTAACCCTAACCCTAAACTGAATCATAACCCTAAACTCTAAAGCAAAACATAACACTAAGCCTAAACCTAACACTTACCTAACACTAACCCTAACTGTAACCGTAATCCTAACACTAACCATAACCTTTAACTATAACCGAAACCCTAACCCTAACCCTAACCCTAACCCTAAACATAAACCTCTAACCATAACCGTAAATTTAACCCTAAACCTAACTATAACAATTACACTATCCATAACATATAACGCCTAAACCTAACCCTAACCCTAGCCCAAAATTCTAATCCTAACCCTAACCCTAACCCTAACACTAACCCTAACCACTAACACGAACCCTACCCCTAAACATATCCCTAGCCCTAACCCTAAACCTAACACTAAACCTAATATCTAACCCTGACCCTAACCCTAACCTAAATGTAAACCTAACCCTAAACATAACACTAAGCCTAGCCCTAACCCTAACACTAACCCTATCCATAACCCTAATGCTAACCCTAACCCTAAACCTAACCTTTAAACCTAACCCTAACCATAACACTAACCATAACTTCTAAGCCTCAACCTAACCCTAACAACAAACTCTATAACTAAACCTAATGCTAACCTCTAACCATAAAGCTAACCCTAACACTAACACAAACCCTAACCCTAACACTAACTCTAATAGTAACACTAAACTCTAACCATATCACTAACCAAAACCATAAACCTATCCCTAACATCGAACCCTAACCCTAACCCTAACCCTAACGATAACTTAAACATAACTCTAACCATAACCGTAACACTAAGCCTGAACCCAACCCTCTCCGTAACACCTAACCCCCAAGCTAACCCTAACCCTAACCCTAACACTAACACTAACCCTAACAATAACCCTAAACACTAACTCTAAACCTAACACTATCCTTAAACCCAAACCTAACCATAAATGTAACCCGAACCCTAACCCTAACCCTACCCCCGAACACCTAACCCCTAACCCTAATGCTGAACATAACCATAAAACCAACACTAAACCTAACTGTAAGCCTAACACTAACCCTAAGGCTAACCCTAAACCTAATCGTAACACTAACCCTAACCGTAATCCTTAGCATAACCTTAACCCTCTCCCAAACACCTAAACTCTAAGCTTAAACCTAACCCTAACGCTAACCCTAACCCTAACAATTAAAACTAACCCTAACCCTAACCACAACCCTAAGTTGTAAACTTAACCCTAATCCTAACCATAACCATAACCATAACCATAACAATAACCCTAACCAAGACCTAACATTAATCCCTTACACCAACCCTAACCCAACCCCTGAAACTTACGCTAAGCCTGATTGTAATAGCTAAACATAACCCTAACCCTAACACATACCTTTACCCTAAACCTAAACCTAACCATAAATCTAACCCCAACACTAACACTAACACTAACCCTAACCTCTAACACTAACCCTAACCCTAAACTATCCCTAATCCTAACCCTAAATGTAGCACTAAAACTAACTTCTAACCCTAATCCTAACCCTAACCCTTAACCTCAACCTAACCATAACCCTAACCATAACACTAACCCTAATACTAATCCTAACCCTAAAAGCTAACCCTAACCCTAACCCAAAGCCTAACCCTAACACTAACCCTAATACATAACCCTATCACTAACACCTAACCATTAAACCTGACTCTAACCCTAATCCTAACCCTAAATCTAAACCTAACGCTAACCTAATTGTAACCCTAACCCTAACTATAACCCTAAGCCTAAACCTAACTCAAACACTATCCCTAACCCTCACACTAACCCTAACCCTAACCCTAAAACTAACAGTAACTTCTAAACCTAACCCTAACCCTAACTGTAACCCTAACCCTAAAACTAACCAATAACCCTAATCCTAACAATTAAGCTATTCCTATCCCTAACCCTAACACTTAACCTAAGCTTTAACCCTAACCCAAACCCTAACCCTAACCATAAACTCTAAGCCTAACACTAACCCAAGCACTAACCCAAAATCTAACCCTAAAACAAACGCTAACCTCTAACCATAACACTAACCGTAAACCTAAGCCTAACCATAACCGCAGCACTGAAACTCAGCTTTAACCCTAACCCTAACCCTAACCACAACCATAAACTCTAAGCCTAACGATACCCCTAAACCTAACGCTAACTCTAACCTAAAACAAACGGCAACCTCTAAGCATAAACCTAACCCTAACCCTAACCCTAACCCTAACCCTAACACTAAACCTAAATTCCAATCCTAACACTAACACTAACACTAACACTAACCTTAACCCTAAACCTAAGCCTAGGCTAACACTAACGCTAACCCTAAAACTAATATAAATCCTACCCTAACCGTAACACAAAGCCTAACCCGAAACCTCTCACTAACTTCTAACCCCTAACCCTAACCCTAATCGTAACCCTAACACTAAGTCTAACCCTAAACCTAACCTTAACCCTAACCCTGACGCTAAACCTAACCCTAAACATAACCATAACCATAAACTCTAAACCTAAACCTAAATCAAACCCTAAACCTATGCCTTACAATAACACTAACCCTAAACTCTAACTGTAACCCTAACCCTAACACAAACCTTTCACTCTAACCCTAACACTAACTCAAAACCTAAACCTAAACCTAACACTAACCTCTAATAATAAACCTAACATTAACCCTAACCCATAAACCTAAACCTAACCCTAACACTAACCCTAACCCTAACCCTAACCAAACCCTAAACCTAACAATAACCATAACATTAACCCTATCCCTAACAACCAACGCCTAAACCTAACCCTAACGCTAACACTATCCCTAAAACTAAATCTAATGCAAAACCTAAACGTAACACTAACCCTAACCGGAGCCTAATCGTAACCTAACACTAACCATAACCATAAGCGTAAACCTAAACCTAAGTCTAAATCTAAACTTAACCCTAACCCTAACAATAAACCTAAGCCTAATCATAACACTAACACTAACCTCTAAACCTAACCCTAGCACTAACCATAATTTTAACCCAAAACCTAATCACTAAACCTAATCCTAACCCTTGCCCTATCCCAAACTTTAACACTAAACCTAACCAAACCATGAACCACATATTTCATCCTAAGCCTAAACCTAACCCTAACCATCACGTATAAGCCTAACCCTAACCATAACTCTAACCTTAACTCTTAAACTAAACGGAATGCAAATCTCTAACCATAACCCTAAACCTAACGCTAACCATAAAACTAACCCTAAAACTAAACATAACCCTAAACTCTAAATGTAACCCTAACCCTAACCCTAACCCTAACCCTAACCCTAAGCCTACCCCTAACACTAACCCTATCCATAACTTTAAGCCTAACCCTAACACTAACCCTAACCCTAAACTCTACACCTAAACCTAACCCTAACACTAACAATAGCCTTAACCTAACCCTAACACTAAACTCTAAACCTAACACTAACACTAACCCTAACACTAACACTAGCCATAAAACTATCACTAAACCTAACATTAATCCCTTACCCTAACCCTAACCGTCCACCTTAAACTAAACCTAACCCAATCTGAAATACCTAACCCTAACACTAATCCTAAATTTAGCATAACCAAGCCCTAACCCTAACCATGAGCCTAACCCTAACACTAACCCTAAACCTAACCCTAACCCGTACATTTAACCCTAAGCCTAAAACTAACCCTAACCCTAACTCTAACACTAAGACTAACCCTAAACTCTAACACTAACCCAAACACTAATCCTAAACTCTAACACTAACCCTAACCTAACCCTAAACCTAAGACTAAACCTAACTTCTAAGACTAACACTAACCCTAACCCTAAACCTAAACCTAACCCTAACCCTAACCCTAACATTAAACGATAACTCTAACCATAACCCTAAGCACTACCCTAACTCATAACCATATACCTCACACCGAACACCTAACCCTAAACCTAACCCTAACACTAACCCTAACCTAATTGTAACCGTAACCCTAACTGTAGCCCTAAGCCTAACCCTAACCCTAACGCTAACTCTAACCCTAACACTAACCCTAACCATAATTCTAACCCTAACACTAACTCTAACCTCTAGACCTAACCCTAAACCTAACTGTAAAGCTAACTCTAAAATTAACCAGTAACCATAATCTTAACCCTTACCCTATCTCTAACCCGAACCCTGATCCTAACACTGAACCTAAGTTTTATCCCTGACCCTAACACCTACCATAACCTCTAAGCCTAAGCATAACACTAACATCTAACCCTAACCCTAACACTAAAACTAAACTTATACCTAACCCTAGCCCCAATCCTAACTCTAACATATAACCCTAACCATAACAATAATCTCTAACCCTAATCGTAACCCTGACCATAACCGTAACCGTAATCCTACCCATAAAACTAACACTAAGCCTGACTTTAATACCTAACCCTAACCCTTAACCTAGCATAACCCTAACCCTAACACTAACACTAACACTAACACTAACCCTAAAGCTAACCCTAACCCACATCTCTAACCATAACCCTAACCATAATACTAACCGTAATCCAAAGCCTAAGTGTAACCCTATCCCTAACCCTAACCCTAACTCTAATCCTAACCATAAACCTAACCCTAACCCTAACCCTAAACCTATACTAACTCTAAGCCTAACCCTAACCCTAACACTAACGCTAACACTAAACCTAACAGTAACACTAACATCTAAACCTATCCCTAACCCTAACGGTAAACCAAACCCTAAAGCTAAGGTTTAACCCTAATCCTAACACTAAACTAACTATAACCTCTAAGCTTAACACTAATCCTAACACTAACCCTAAACCTAAACTCTAACACTAAACATAACACTAACCACTAACCATAAGCCTAAACCTAAACCTAAACCTAACCCTAACCCATACCAAAAACCCTAACCCTAACACTAACACTATCCGTAACGCTAAACCTAACTGTAAACCTAACGCTAACATTACCCTATCCTTAACACCTAACTCCTAAACCTAACCCTAAACCCAACCCCTAACCTAACTCTGACCCTAACACTAACCCTAATCCTAACCCTAAATCTAATCATAACACTAACACTAACCATAACCCGAAACCTAACCATAACCCTCTCCCTAATACCTAACCTTTAACCCTAAACCTAACACTAACCCTGACCATAACCTGAACCGTAAACATAAGGCCAACCCTACCCCTAACCCTAACTTCTAATCCTAACCTTAACCCTATCCCTAACCCTTACCTCTAACAATAAGAGTAACCCTAAACCTAACGCTAACCTGTAAACATAACCCTAAGCCTCACCCTAACCATAATCCTAACCCTACCCCTTAACTAACCATAAACCTGACCGTAATACCTACCCTAACCCTAACCCCAAACCTACCATAAGCCTAACCCTAACCCTAACCCTAACTAACCCTATCCCATACCTCTAACCCTCACCCTAACCTTAACCCTAACCCTAAACCTAATCCTAACCCTAACCCTAACCCTAACTTTAACCTCTAACCCTAACACTAAATTATACCTAACCCAAACCCTAAACCTAACACTAATCCTAATTTCTAACCCTAATGCTAAACCTAAATCTCAACATATCCCTAACCATAACCCTAAACCTAACCATAACCATAACGCTAACCCTAACTCTGAAACTAACCGTAAACCTGAAACTAACCGTAAATCTTACTTTAACCCTAACCCTAAGCCATAACCTAATCGTAACCCTAATCCTAAAAGTAACCTGAAGCTAACCCTAACCCTTACCCTAACAACTATCCAATAATGCTAACCCTAAAGCTAGACTTAAACCTAACCATAAGCGTAACCCTAACCCTAACCCTAACCGTAACCCTAACTCTAAATTCTAATCATGAACCTAACCCTAACCCTAATGCTAAACCTAAACCTAACCCTAAGCCTAATATCTAACCCTCAACCTAACCCTAACTCTTACACAAAACCTAAACCTAACCCTAACACTAAACTCTAACCCAAACCCTAACCCTAACACGAAACCTAACCCTAACCCTAATCCTAACCCTAACCCTAACCCTAACCCTAACCCTACCCCTTTGACTAAGCCTAAAGCCGACTGTAATACCTAATCTTAACACTAACCCTAACCATAGCATAACCCTAAACCTAACCATAACCCTAAACCATACCTCTAACCCTAACCCTAAGACTAAACATAACACTCACCCTAACCCTAAGCCTTAGCCTAACCATAAACACTAAGCCTAACTCTAAACCTAACGCTAACCCAAAACTCTAACATTCAACCTAATGCTAACCTCTAACTGTAACCCTAACCCTAATCCTAACCCTAACCCTAACCTTATAGCCTAACCCTAACTCTAACACTATCTGTAACTGTAAATCTAACCATAAACCTAACCCTAACCCTAACCGTAATCCTAACCCCAACACTAAACTTAAACCTAATCCTTCTCCTAACACTTAACCCCTAACCCTAACCCTACCTCTAACCCTAAAAATAACCGTAAAGTAAAACTAACCTAACTCTAACACTAACAATAATCATATCCCTAACAATTAACTCCAAACCCCAACCCTAAACCTAAACTTAAAACTAACCAAAACCTAACCCTAACCATAACCCTAACCCTAAACCTGATTGTAACTGTAACACTAACCATAACCCGAAGCCTCACCCTAACCCTCTCGCTAACACCTAACCCCTAACACTAAGCCTAACACTAACCCCCAACCCTTACCGTAACCATAACACTAACCCTAAGCCTAAAACTAACTTCTAATCCTAACATTAACCCTAACAATAAACCTAACACTAACCATAAACTTTAACTCCAAACCTAACCCTAACACTCACTCTAACCCTCAAGCTAGCATCAACCCTAAACTATAATGCTGACACTAAACCTAACCTTTAACTCTAACCCTAAACCTAATTCTAACCGTAAACCTAACACTAACCTCTAACAATAACCCTAAAGCTAACACTAAACCTAAACCTAACGCTAACCCTAATCTCTAACTGTAAACAAAAACCTAACGTTGCCGCTAACCCTAATTCTAAACTCTAACCCTAAACCTAACACTAACCCTAAACCTAATCGTAAACCTAAGCCTAACAGTAACACGAAGCCTAACACAAACACTCTCCCTAACACCTAACCCCTAAACCTAACACTAAACCTAACACTCTCGTAACACCTAACCTTTTACCCTAACCCTAAACCTAACCCTAAACCTAAGAGTAACCCTAATCCTAAACATAACCCTAACTCTAAATTCTAATCCTAATCCTAACCATAACGCTAACACTAACTCTAACCCTAAACCTACCCTAACCCTAACCCTAAATTCTAACCCAAAACCTAACCCTAACCATAACACTAAACCTAACACTAACCCTAAACATAAAACTAACCCTAAACCTAACATTAATCACTATCACACACCCTAACACTACCCCTTAAACAAACCCTAAACATGACAGTAATACCTGACCCTAACTCTAACACTACAATAACCCCAACCCTAAATCTAACCCTAACACTAACACTGAACCTAACACTAACCCTAACCCTAACCCTAAACTCTAGCCGTAACCAAAACACTAACGCTATCCCTATCCCTAATACTAAACTCTAACCTTAACCCTAACTCTAACCCTAAACCTAATCGTAACCTTAACCCTAACCATAACACGAGCCTAACCCTAACACTCTCCTAACACCTAACAACTAACCCTAACCAAAGACCTCAACATAAATTTAACCCTAACCCTAACCTCAACCCTAACTCTAATGCTAATATTCACCCTAAACTCTAAGCGTAACACTAACTCTAACCCTAATCCTAACCCTACACCTACACCTAACACTAACCCATACCTCTAAACCTAAACCAAACCCTAACCCTAACGCTAACCCTAACCTCTAACACTAACCCTAAACCTATCCATAAACCTAACACTAAACCTAATATTAACCCTAAATTCTAACCCTAATCCTAAACCTAACCCTAAACGTCAACCTAACCCTAACTCTAACCATAACCCTGACACTAACCATAACCGTAACCCAAAGCCGAACGTGACCCTAAACCTAACCCTAACCCTAAGCTTAAACCTAATTCTATCCTTAAACCTAAAACTAACTCGAAACCTAAGCATAACTCTAAACCTAACACAAACACTAACACTAAACCTAAAGATAGCTCTAACACTAACCTTTAAATCTATTCCTAACCCTAACCGTGACGCTAAACCTAAACCTAAGCTTAAACACTAACACTAACCCTAACCATAACCTTTAAGCCTAACCCTAACTCTAAACCTAACACTAAACTCTACACCTAAACCTAACCCTAACACTAACAATACCCCTAAACATAACCCTAACCCTAAATTCTAACCCTAAGACTAACACTAACCCTAACTAACCCTAGACATAAACCTAACATTAAACCTAGCATTAATCTCTACCCCTAACCCTAACCCTACCTGTTAAACAAACACTAACACTGACCATAATGCGTAACCCAAACCCTAACCCGAAACCTACCAAACCCCTAAACCTAACCCTAAACCTAAACCTAACCCATAATTCAAACACTAACCCTAACCCTAAACATAACACTAAACCTAAACCTAACATTAATCCCGAACCCAAACCCTAACAATAACCCTTAAACAAACCCTAAATCTGAGAGTCATACATAACCCTAACCCTAATACTACCATAACCCCAACCCTAAAGCTAACCCTAACCCTAACCCTGAACCTAACACTAACCCTAAACATAATGCTAACACTAAACTCTAACCGTAAGCAAAACACTAACACTACCCCTATCCCTAATTCTAAACTCTAACCTTAACCCTAACACTAACCCTAAAACTAATTGAAAGCTTAACCCTAACTGTAACACGAGTCTAACCCTAACACTCTCCCGAACAGCTAACCCGTAACCCTAACCCTAAACCTAAACCTAAAACTAACCATAACCTTAACTCTAACTCTCACCCTGACACTCAGCCTAAACTCTAACAGTAACACTAACTATAACCCTAAACCTAAAACAACCCCTAAACCTAATGATAACCCGTACCTCTAATCCTAACACTAACCTTAACCCTAACACTAACCCTAACCTCTAACACTAACCCTACCCCAAACCTATCCCTAAACCTAACCCTAAACCTAACATTAAACCTAACGTCTAAACCTAATCCTAAACCTCAACCTAACCCTAACCATAACCATAAACATAACAATAACCATAAATGTAACCCAAAGCATAACATGACCCTAAACCTAACCCTAACCATAAGCCTAACCCTAATTGTAACCTTAACCCTAACTCTAACCTGAAACCTAAACATAATTCTAAACCTAACCCTAAATCTGACTCTAACACTAACCCTAAAAATAACCAAAACACTATCCTCTAAAACTAACCCTAACCGTAACTGTGATGTTAAACCTACATCTATGATTTAACCCTACCCCTAACACTAACCCTAAAAATAACCTGTAAGCCTAACCCTAACACTAACCCTAACCCTAAACTCTACACCTAAACCTAACCCTAACACTAACAATAGCCTTAACCTAAACCTAACCCTAAACTCTAAACCTAACACTAACACTAACCCTAACCCTAAGAGTAGCCATAAAACTATCACTAAACCTAACATTAATCCCTTATCCTAACCCTAACCCTCCACCTTAAACTAACCCTAACCCAATCTGAAATACCTAACCCTAACCCTAAACCTAAACTTAGCAAAATCCAGCCCTAAACCTAACCATGAGCCTAACCCTAACACTAACCCTAAGCCTAACCATAACCTGTATCTTTAACCCTAAGCCTAAAACTAACCCTAACCCTAACTCTAACACTAACACTAACCCTAAACTCTAACACTAACCCTAACACAAATCCTATCCCTAACCTAACCCTAAACCTAAGACTAAACCTAACTTCTAACACTAACACTAACCCTAACCCTAAACCTCAACCTAACCCTAACCTTAACCATAAGACTAACACTAACCATAACACTAAACGATAACTCTAACCATAACCCTAAGCACTACCCTAACTCATAACTCTATACCTCACAACGAACACCTAACCCTAACCCTAACCTAATTGTAACCCTAACCCTAATTGTAACACTAAGCCTAACCCTAACACTAACGCTAACTCTAACCCTAATCCTAACCCTAACCCTAATTCTAACCCTAACACTAACTCTAACCTCTAGACCTAACCCTAAACCTAACTGTAAAGCTAACTCTAAAACTAACCAGTAACCCTAATCTTAACCCTTACCCTATCTCTAACCCAAACCCTAATCCTAACACTGAACCTAAGCTTTAACCCTAACTCTAACACCTACCATAACCTCTAAGCCTAAGCATAACCCTAACTTCTAACCCTAACCTAACACTAAACCTAAACCTATACCTAACCCTAAACCCAACCCTAACTCTAACATATAACCCTAACCATAACAATAATCTCTAACGCTAATCGTAATCCTGACCGTAACCATAACCGTAAACCTACACATAAAACTAACCCTAAGCCTGACTGTAATACCTAACCCTAACCCTAACCCTTAACCTAGCATAACCCTAACCCTAACACTAACACTAACACTAACCCTAAAGCTAACCCTAACCCACATCTCTAACCATAACCCTAAACATAACACTAACCGTAATCCAAAGCCTAAGTGTAACCATATCGCTAACCCTAACCCTAACTCTAATCCTAACCGTAAACCCAACCCTAACCCTAACCCTAACCCTAAACCTATAGCTAACTCTAAGCCTAACCTTAACCCTAACACTAACACTAACACTAACACTAAATCTAACACTAACACTAACATCTAAATCTATCCCTAAGCCTAACGGTAAACCAAACCCTAAAGCTAAGGATTAACCCTAATCCTAATACTAAACTAACTATAAACTCTAAGCTTAACCCTAATACAAACACTAACCCTAAACCTAAACTCTAACACTAAACCTAACCCTAACCCTAACCCATAACAAAAACTCTAACCCTAACACTAACACTATCCATAACGCTAAACCTAACCGTACACCTTACGCTAACATTACCCTATCCTTAACACCTAACTCCTAAACCTAACCCTAAACCCAACCCCTAACATAACTCTGACCCTAACACTAACCCTAATCCTAACCCTAAATCTAATCATAACACTAACACTAACCATAACCTGAAACCTAACCATAAACCTCTCCCTAACACCTAACCCTTAACCCTAAACCTAACACTAACCCTAACAGTAACCTGAACCGTAAACATAAGGCCAAACCTACCCCTAACCCTAACTTCTAATCCAAACCTTAACCCTATCCCTAACCCTTACCTCTAACACTAAGCGTAACACTAAACCTAACGCTAACCTGTAAACATAACCCTAAACCTCACCCTAACCATAACCCTAACCTACCCCTTAACTAACCATAACCCTGACTGTAATACCTAGCTCTAACCCTAACCCCAAACCTAACATAACCCTAACCCTAACTCTAACCCTACCCCTAAAACTAACCCTAACCCATACATCTAACCCTCACCCTAACCTTAACCCTAACCCTAAACATAACACTAACCCTAACCCTAACTTTAACCTCTAACCCTAACACTAAATTATACCTAACCCAAACCCTAAACCTAACACTAATCCTAACTTCTAACCCTAACCCTAACCCTAAATCTCAACCTATCCCTAACCATAACCATAACCATAACCATAACCCTAACGCTAACCCTAACTCTGAAACTAACCATAAACCTAACACTAAGCCACAACCTAATCATAACCCTTAACCTAAAAGTAACACGAAGCTAACCCTAACCCTTACCCTAACAACTAACCCATAACACTAAACCTAAAGGTAGACCTAAACCTAACCATAAACGTAACCCTAATCCAAACCATAACCATAACCCTAACTCCAAATTCTAATCATAAACCTAACCCTAACCCTAACGCTAAACCTCAACCTAATGCTAAGCCTAATATCTAACCCTAAACCTAACCGTAACTCTAACACAAAACCTAAAACTAACCTTAACACTAAACTCTAAACCAAACCCTAAGCCTAACCCCAACCCCTAAACCTAACCTTAACCCTACCCTAGTCGTAATCCACACCCTAAACCTAACCGTAAAACTAAATCTAATACTAACCCTAAACCTAACTCTAAACTTAAACCTAATCCTAACGCGAACCTTACCTCTAACACTAACATATAACTCAATCCCAAAACCTAACCCTAACCTGATTCATAACCGTAACCCTAACCCTAACTCTAACCATAATCCTAACCTTAACCCTAACACTAACCTAATCGTAATTGTAACCCTAACCATATCCTGAAGCCTAAGTGTAACCCCATCCCTAACCCTAATCCTAACCCTAAACCTAACCGTAATCCTAACCCTAACCCTAACACTAACCTAATTGTAACCGTAACCCTAACCATAACCTGAACCCTAAGTGTAACCCTAACCCTAACCCTAACCCTAAACCTAATGCTAAACCTGAGCTTTAACCCTAACCCTAAACCTAACCATACCTCTAAGCCTAACACTAACCCTAACCAAACACTAACCCAAACCCTAATACTATCCCTAACCCTAACCCTAACACTATAATTAACACCTAACCACTAACCCTAACCCTAAAACTAACCCTAACCCTAACCCTAAACCTAAACTTAAGTTTTAACCATAACACTAACCTGAACCTTAACCATAACCACTAAGTCTAACCTGAACCCTAACCCTAAACACAAACTCTAACCCTGAACCTAACGCTAACCTCTAACCTTAACCCTAAACCTAACATTAACCCTAACTGTAACACTCACCCTAACCATAAACTATAACCGTAACACTAACCCTAACCATAACCCTAACCTTAGCCCTAACATCTAACACTAACCTAACTCTGACTATATACCTAACCCTAACACTAACACTGAACCAACTTCTAACCCTAAAACTAACCCAAACCCTAACCCTAACCCAAATTCTAACCCTATCCCTATCACTAACACCTAAACCCAACCCCAACCATAAACCTAACCCTTAAATTAACACAAAACGTAACCTTAACCCTAACCCTAAGCCTAACCGTAAACCTAAACGTAACCCTGAAGCTAACAGTAACCCGAAGCCTAATCTTAAGCCTCTCCCTAACAACTAACCCCTAAACCTAAACCTAACACAAATCCTAAATCTAACCGTAACCATAACCTTAACCCCACCACTAACCCTATCATCTAATCCTAACCCTAAAACTAACCCTAAACCGAACAATAACCATAACCATAACCCTAAACCTAACATTAATCCCTAATCCATAATCCCTAAACTCCTTTGACTAACCCTAAACCCGACTGTATTACCTAATCCTAACACTAACCCTAACCATAGCATAACCCTAAACCTAACCCTAACCCTAAACCTAAACATAACCATAAACTATACCTCTAACCCTAACCCTAAGACTAACCATAACACTCACCCTAAACCTAACCCTAAGCCTAACCATAAACACTAAGCCTAACCCTAAACATAACACTAACCCCAAACTCTAACACTGAACCTACCGCTAACTTGTAAATATAACCCTAACCCTAATCCTAACCCTAACCCTAACCTTATAGCCTAACCCTAACTCTAACACTATCTGTAACTGTAAATCTAACCGTAAACCTAACCCTAACCCTAACCGTAATCCTAACGCCAACCCTATCCTTTAACCTAATCCTTCTCCTAACAATTAACCCCTAACCCTAACCCTACCTCTAACCCTAAAAATAACCGTAAAGCCAACCCTAAACTAATTCTAACACTAACCCTAATCCTATCCCTAACACTTAACTCCTAACCCCAAACCTAAAACTAAATTTAAAACTAACCATAAAACTAAACCTAACCCTAACCATAACCCTAACCCTAACCCTAAACCTAATTGTAACTGTAACACTAACCATAACCCGAAGCCTCACCCTAACCCTCTCTCTAACACCTAACCCCTAACACTAAGCCTAACACTAACCCCCAAACCTTCCCGTAACCATAACACTAACCCTAAGCCTAACACTAACTTCTAATCCTAACATTAAACCTAACAATAAACCTAAAACTAACCATAAACTTTAACTCCAAACCTAACCCTAACACTCACTCTAACCCTCAAGCTAGCATTAACCCTAAACTGTAATGCTAACACTAACACTAAACCTAAACCTAACCTTTAACTCTAACCCTAAACCTAATTCTAACCGTAAACCTAACACTAACCTCTAACAATAACCCTAAAGCTAACACTACACCTAACCCTAACCCTAACCCTAATCTCTAACTGTAAACAAAACCCTAACGTTGCCGCTAACCTTAATTCTAAACTCTAACCCTAAACCTAACACTAACCCTAAACCTAATCGTAACCCTAAGCCTAACAGTAACACGAAGCTTAACCCTAACCCTAACCCTACACCTAACTCCTAAACCTAACACTAACCCTAACACTCTCGTAACACCTAACCCTTAACCCTAACCCTAAACCTAACCCTAATCCTAAGAGTAACCCTAATCCTAAACATAACCCTAACTCTAAATTCTAATCCTAATCCTAACCCTAACACTAACTCTAACCCTAAACCTACCCTAACCCTAACCCTAAACTCTAACCCAAAACCTAACCCTAACCATAACAATAAACCTAACACTAACCCTAAACATAAAACTAACCCTAAATCTACCATTAATCCCTATCCCACATCCTAACACTACCCCTTAAACAAACACTAAACATGACAGTAATACCTAACCGTAACTCTAACACTACCATAACCCCAACCCTAAATCTAACCCTAACACTAACACTGAACCTAACACTAACCCTAACCCTAACCCTCACCCTAACCCTAACCCTAACCCTAAACTTGAGCCATAACCAAAACACTAACGCTACCCCTATCCCTAATTCTAAACTCTAACCTTAACCCTAACTCTAACCCTAAACCTAATCGTAACCTTAACCCTAACCATAACACGAGCCTAACCCTAACACTCTCCTAACACCTAACACCTAACCCCTAACCCTAACCCTAGACCTCAACCTAAACTTAACCCTAACCCTAACCTTAACCCTAACTCTAATGCTAATACTCACCCTAAACTCTAACCATAACACTAATTCAAAGCCTAAACCTAACCCTACCCCTACACCTGACACTAACCCATACCTCTAAACCTAAACCAAACCCTAAACCTAACGCTAACCCTAACCATAACCCTAACCTCTAACACTAAACCTAACCCTAAACCTATCCATAAACCTAACACTAAACCTAATATTAACCCTGACTTCTAACCCCAATCCTATCCCTAACCCTAAACCTCAACCTAAACCTAACTCCAACCATAACCCTAATACTAACCATAACCATAACCCAAAGCCTAACGTGACCCTAAACCTAACCCTAACCCTAAGCCTAACCCATAACCCCAAACCTAACCCTAACCCCTAACCCTAAATCTAACGCTAACCCTACCCTTCACTTAACACTAACAATAAACTTAACCCTAACACTAAAACTTTCCCTAATCCAAATCCTAATACTGAGCCTAACCCTAACCCTAACCCAAACCCTAACCCCTATCCCTAAACCTAAACCTAACCCTAACCCTAACCCTAACACTAATCCTAAACCAAAAACTAAATCTAAACATAACCCCTTATCCTAACCGTAACCTATACCTAAAACTAAAACTAACAATAACCCTATCCATAACGCTAACCCTAAAAATAAACTTAACCCTAAATCTACCTCTAACCCTAATTCTAATACTGAGCCTAACACTAACACTAACCCTATCCTCTTACTCGAACCCCTAACCCTAACCCTAAGCATAACCCTAACACTAACCCTCATCCGAAACCTAACACTAACCCTCACCCAAAACCTTACACTAACCCTAAACCTAACCCTAAACCTAACCCTAACCTTAAAAGCTAACCCTAACCATAACTCTACCACTAAACCAAACCCTAAAACTAACTGTTACCCTAAACTTAACAATAACCCTAACCCTAAACCTATACGTAACACCTATCCTCTAACTGTGACCCTAAACCTAATCCTATCTTAACACTAACCCTAACCATAACACTAACACACTTACATTAACCCTAAATTCTAAACCTAACCCTAACCGTAACCTAACGCCAATCCTACCCATATCCCTAACCATAACACCAAAACTAAGGCTAACTTCTAACCCTAACCCTAACCAAAACCCTAACACTCACCCTAACCATAAATTCTAACCCTAACCCTAAACCTAAACCTAACCTTAAACTCTAACTCTAAACCCTATACCTAACACTAACCCTAATGCTACTCTGAATCCTAACCGTACACCTAAGTCAAACACTAAGTCTAATGCTCACCCTAACCCTCACACTAACCCTAATCCTAACCCAAAACTTAAACCTAACCATAAAACTAACCCTAATCCTAAAACTAGCCCTAACATTAACCCTAAGCTTAAGCCTAAAGCTAAACATATTCTTAAACCTAAAACTAAGCCTAACCATAACCCTAACCCTAACCCTAAACCTTACAGTAACCCTTAACCTATCCATAAAAATAACAATAATTCTAAACCTAAAACATAAGCCCACCCCTAAATCTAACCCTAAAACATAGCCCTAACCCTAACCCTAATCTAACGCTAACCGAACCTTAACCCTAACATAATCCTAAGCCTAACACTAAAACTAACCCTAACTTCTTACCCTAACTCTAACCATAACCATAACACTAATCCTAAACATAATCCGAATCCTAACCTTAAACCTAACCCTAAAACTAACCCTAACCATAACCCTAATGCTAAACCTCAACATAAATCTAACCCTAATCCTAACCATAAAACCCAACCCTAACCGTAACCCTAACACTAACCCAGACTCTAAAACTAACAGTTACGCTAAACTAAAACCTAACCCTAACCCTAACCCTATCCGTAGCACCTATCCCCTAACCCTGAACCTAAACCTAACCCTACCTTAACAGTAAACCTAACCGTAACCCTAACTCTAACTCTAACCCTAAGATCTAACTCTAACACCTATCGCTAACCCTAACCTAACCCTAACACAAACCCTAACCCTAACCCTAACCTAAGCCTAAACGAACACTAACCCTAAACCAAACACTAACCCTACACCTAACACTAACCCTAACCTGAACCCTAATCCTAACCAAATACTAACCCTAACCCTAAGCCTAACCATAACCCAAACCATATTCTTAACACCTAACACCTAACCCTAACCAAAACCCTAACCCTAAGCCGAAACCTAACCCCTAACCCCAAAACCTCACCCTAACCCTAATCCTTACCATAACTGACCCAAAGCCTAACGTTGTCTAAACCTCAACCCTAACCCTAACCTGAACCCGAAACCTAACACTAACACTAACCCCAATCCCTAAACCTAAACCTAACACTAACTCTAACCCTAACACTAACAGGAACCCTAACCGTAACCCTAACACTAACCCTAACCCTAAACCTAGATCTAACTCTAAACCTAATGCTAACAACTAACCCTAACCCTAACAAAAACCCTAAACATAAACATAAACATAAACCTAACCATAACACTAACCCTACCCATAACCCTAAGCCTAAAGTGAACATAACCCTAACACTAATCCTACCCTAACACTTAACCCTATCCCTAACACTAACACAAACCCTAAAACTAACCATAACCGTAAAATTAACCCTAACACTAGACCTAACCGTATCCCTAACACCTATGCCCTATCCCTAACCCTAAACCTAAGCCTAACTTAACACTAATCCTGACAGTAACACTAACCCTAACACTAACACTAACACTAACCCTAACTTCTAAAACTAACCCTAAAACTAACCATAACCAAAACCTAGCACTAACTCTAACCCTAACTTCTAACCCTAACCCTTACCAAAACCCTAACACTAACCCTAACCTTAAACTCTATCCCTAACCCAATCCCTAACCCTAACCCAAAACTCTAACTCTAAACCCTAACCCTAACACTAACCCTACCCTAATCTGAACCCTAACCCTAAACCTAACCCAAATACTAAGCCTAACCCTCACCCTAAATCTAAAAATAACCCTATACCTAACCCTAACCAAAAACCAAAACCCAACCCTAAAACTAACCTTAACATAACCCTAACCCTAACCTTAAAAACCTAACCCTAACCATAAACCTAACACTAACCCAAACCCTGAAACTAACTGTTACCCTAAACTTAACAGTAACAATAACCCTAACCCATAGCACCTATCCCCTAAGCCGGACCCTAAACCTAACCCTACCTTAACACTAACCCTAACCGTAACACTAACACTAACCCTAACTTCTAAACCTAATCCTAACCATAACCTAACCCCAACCCAACCCGTAACCCTAACCCTAACACCAACTCTAAGGCTAACTTCTAACACTAACCCTAACCATAACCTAACATTAACACTAACCCTAAATTCTAAAGTAACCCCAAATCTAAACCTAAGTGTAAACTCTAACTCTAACCCCTAAACCTAACACTAGCCCTAACGCTACCCCGAACCCTAACCCTAAACCTAAGCCAAACACTAAGCCTCATGCTCACCCTAACACTAACACTAATCCTAACCCTAACCCAAAACCTAAACCTAACCATAAAACTAACCTTAACCCTAACACTAACCTTAACATTAACCCAAAGATTAAGCCTAAAGCTAACCATATTCCTAATCCTAAAACTAAGCCTAACCCTAACCCTAATCGTAAACCTAAACCTATCCCTAAAACCTAGCCCCTAACCCTAACCCTAAAACTAAGCCTAACTTAACACTAATACTAACCTTAGCCCTAACCCTAAACCAAAACCTAAACCTAACCCTAACCCTAACACTATCCCTAACATTAACCCTATCCCTAAGCCTAACCGTAACCCTAAACCAAACCCTAACCCTAAACCTAAAACCTAACCCTAACCCTAACCTAACACTAACCTAATCTTAACCCTAACATAAACCTAAGCCTAACACTAAAACTAACCCTAACTTCTAACCCTAACCCTAAACATAACCCTAACACTAACCCTAAACCTAATCTTAATCCTAAACCTTAACCTAACCCTAACACTAACCCTAACCATAACTCTAATGTTAAACTTAAACATACCCCTAACCCTTACTTTAAAACCTAACCCTAACCATAAAACTAACACTACCCAAAACTTAACCCTAATCTTAACCCTATCCGTAGCACCTATCCCCTAACCCTGACCCTAAACATAACCCTACCTTAACACTAACCCTAAGCTTAACAATAACACTAACCCTAAGCGTAACACTAACACTAAATCAAACCCTAACTTCTAAACCTAACCGTAACCATAACCTAACCCCAACCCTACCCGTAACCCTAACACTAACAGCAACTCTAAGGCTAACTTCTAACCCTAACCCTAACCAAATCCCTAAAACTAACCCTAACCCTAACATCTAACCCTGACTCTAAACCTAAACGTAACCCTAAACTCTAACTTTAACCCCGAATCCTAACACTAACCCTAACGATACCCGAAACACTAACCCTAAACCTAAGCCAAACTCTAACCCTAACCCTAAACCTAACACTAACCCTAACATTAACCCTAAAGCTAAACATATTCCTAATCCTAAAATTAAGCCTAACCATAACTCTAACCCTAAACTTAGAACTAACAATAACCTTAACACTAATCTCTAAACCTAACCCTAACCCTAAACCTAACCCTATCCCTAACCCTAAACCTAACCCTAACTTAACATTAACCCTAACAGTAAAAGTAACCCTAACAATAACACTAACCCTAACTTCTAAACTTAACCCTAACCCTAACCATAACCTAACCCTAACACTAACTCTAACCCTAAATTCTAACCCTAACCATTACCAAAACCCTAAAACTAACCCTAAACATAAACTGTATTTATAACCATATCCCTAACCCTAGCCCTAAACTCTAACTCTAAACCCTGACCCTCAGACAAACCCTACACTAATCCAAACCATAAACCTAAACTTAACCCAAACTCTAACCCTAACCCTCACCCTCACCCTAACAATAACCCTAACCCTAACCCAAAACCAAACCTACACTAACCGTAACCCTAACCCTAAACTTAAGCCTAACCCTACACCTAAGACTAAAACTAAGCCTAATCATAACTCTAACCCTAACCCTAAACCTATCACTAAAACCTAGGCCCTCACCCTAAAACAAAAACTAACCCTAACTTAACACTAACCCTAAACCTAAACCTAAACCTAACCTTAACCCTAAACTTAACCCTAACCCTAACACTAACCCTAACACTAAACCTATCCCTTAGCCTAACCGTAACCTTAAACC
Organism: Cavia porcellus; assembly: GCF_034190915.1. NCBI lineage: Eukaryota > Metazoa > Chordata > Mammalia > Rodentia > Caviidae > Cavia > Cavia porcellus. The sequence goes on along the minus strand of NW_026947926.1, from coordinate 5,868 downwards.
CAACCATAAACCTAAACCTAACCCTAACCCCTAACCCCAAACCGGCAACCTAACCTTGATCCTTACTATAACCCTAACCCTAACGCTGACTCCAAGGCTAACCTTGTATAACCCTAACCCTAAACATAACCCGAACCCGAAATATAACACTAACCCTAATCCCTAACCCTAACAATAACCCGAACACTAACACCAAACCTAACTCTAACCCTAAACCTAACCTTAAAGCTAATTCTCACCCGAACCCTATCCTTAACCTGTAACACTAACCCTAAAGATAACCCTAAACCTAAACCTAAATATAACCCTAAACCAAACACTAATCCTAACCATAACAATAATCCTAAACCTAAAACCTAATCCTAACCCTAACACTAACCTAACACTAACCTAAACTTAACCCTAACATAACGCTAAGCCTAACACTAAAACTAACCGTAACTTCTAACCCTAAACCTAACCATAACCCTAACACTAACCCTAAACCTAATCCGAATCCTAACCCTAAACCTAACCCTAACAATAACCCTAACCATAACCTTGATGCTAAACCTAAACATAACCCTAACCCTAACCCTAACACTAACACTAACCCAAACCCTTAAACTAACTGTTACCCTAAACTTAACACTAACCATAACTCTGACTCTATCCATAGCACCTATCCCCTAACCCTGACCCTAAACCTAACCCTACCTTAAAACTAACACTAACCGTAACACTAACACTAACCCTAACCCTAACTTCTAAACTTAACCCTAACCATAACCTAAACCCAACCCTACCCATAACTCTAACCCTAACACCAACTCTAAGGCTAACTTCTAACCCTAACCGAAGCCCTAACACTAGCCCTAACCCTAAACTCTAAACTAACCCTAAATCTAAAACTAACTCTAAACTCTAACTCTAACCCCTAACCCTAACACTAGCCCTAATGATGCCCCAAACCCTAACCCTAAACTTAAGCCAAACACTAAGCCTCATGCTTACCCTAACCCTAACCCTAAACCTAAACCTATGCCTAAAACCTAGCCCCTTAACCCTAACCCTAAAACTAACCCTAACTGAACACTAACCCTAAAACTAACCCTAATCCTAAACCTAACCCTAACGCTAAACCTAAACCTAACCCTAACCCTAACACTAACCATAGTAGTAACCCTATCCCGAAGCCTAACCGTAACCCTAACCATAAGAATAATCCTAAACCAAACCATAACCCTAACCCTAACCCCTAACACCAAACCTGCAACCTAACCCTGATCCTTACCATAAATCTAACCCTAACACAGACCCCAAGGATAACTTTGTCTAACCCTAACCATAAACCTAACCGAATCTGAACCCAAACACTAACCCTAATCCCTAACCCTAACAATAACCCGAAAACTAACACCAAATCTAACCCTAAGACTAAACGTAACTTTTAAGCTAAATCTCACCCAAACCTTTTCCTTAAACTGTAATGCTAACCATAACCATAACCCTAAACCTTAACCTAACCATAAGCATAACACCTAACCCTAACCTTAACCATAATCCTAAACCTCAAACCTAACCTTACCCCTAACTCTAACCCTAAAACCTAACCCTAAACCTAACCCTAACCCTAAACTTAACCCTAACCTAACCTTAACCCTAACATAACCCTAATCCTAACACTAAAACTAACCCTAACTTCTAACCCTAACCCTAACACTAACCCAAAACCTAATCCGAATGCTAACCCTAAACCTAAACCTAAAACTAACCCTAACCATAACCCTAATGCTAAACCTAAACATAACCCTAACTCTAACCCTAAACTTAAAACCTAACTCTAACCCTAAAACTAACCCTAACACTAAAACTAACCGTTACCCTAAACTTAAACCTAAACCTAACCCTAACCCTATCCGTAGCACCTATCCCCTAACCCTTACCCTAAACGTAACCCTACCTTAACATGAACCCTAACCGTAACACTAACACTAACTCTAAACCTAAATTCTAAACCTAACCCTAACCAAAACCTAACCCCAACCCTACCTGTAACCCTAACACTAACACCAACTCTAAGGCTGACTTTTAACCCTAACCCTAACCAAAACCATAAAACTAACCCTAACCCTAAACTCTAACCCTAACCCTAAACCTAAACCTAACCATAAACTCTAACTCTAACCCCTAACCCTAACACTAACCTTAATGCTACCCCAAACACTAACCCTAAACCTAAGCCAAACACTAATCCTTATGCATACCCTAACACTAACACTAACCCTAACCCAAAAACTAAACCTAACCATAAAAGTAACCCTAGCCCTACAACTAACCAAACATTAACCCTAAGCTTAAGCCTAAAGCTAAACATATCCCTAATCCAAAAACTAATCCTAACCATAACCCTAAGCCTAACCCTAGAACTAAAAATAACCCTAACCCTAATCTTTAAACCTAACCCTAACACTAACCCTAACCCTAACCCGAACCCTAGCCCTAAACAAAACTCTAAACCTAACCCTAACATTAACTCTAACCCAAATCCTTAACCCTAATCCTAAACCTAACCCTAACCCTAACCCAACCCTAAGCTTAACCCTAACCTAACCTTAACCCTAACATAACCCTAAGCCTAACACTAAAACTAACCCTAACTTCTAACCCTAACCCTAACCATAAACCTAACACTAACCCAAAACCTAATCCGAATGCTAACCCTAAACCTAAACCTAATACTAACCCTAACCATAACCCTAATGCTAAACCTAAATATAACCCTAACTCTAACCCTAAACTTAAAACATAACTCTAACCCTAAAACTAATCCTAACACTAAAACTAACTGTTACCCTAAACTTAAACCTAAACTTAACCCTAACCCTATCCGTAGCACCTATCCCCTAACCCTTACCCTAAACATAACCCTACCTTAACATGAACCCTAACCGTAACACTAACACTAACTCTAACCCTAAATTCTAAACCTAACCCTAACCAAAACCTAACCCCAACCCTACCTGTAACCCTAACACTAACACCAAATCTAAGGCTAACTTCTAACCCTAACCCTAACCAAAACCGTAAAACTAACCCTAACCCTAAACTCTAACCCTAACCCTAAACCTAAACCTAACCATAAACTCTAACTCTAACCCCAAACCTTAACACTAACCTTAATGCTACCCCAAATACTAACCCTAAACCTAAGCCAAACACTAACCCTAACGCTCACCCTAACCCTAACACTAACCCTAACCCTAACCCAAAAACTAAACCTAACCATAAAACTAACCCTAATCCTAAAACTAACCCTAACATTAACCCTAAGCTTAAGCCTAAAGCTAACACTATCCCTAATCCTAAAACTAATCCTAACCATAACCCTAAGCCTAACCCTAGAACTAACAATAACCCTAACCCTAATCTTTAAACCTAACCCAAACACTAACCCTAACCCTAACCCTAACCCTAACCCTAAAGAAAACTCTAAACCTAACCCTAACACTAACTCTAACCCAAATCCTTAACCCTAATCCTAACCCTAACCCTAACAATAAACCTAACCCTAAGCCTAACCCTAAACCTAAATCTAACCCTAAACCTAACCCTAACCACTAACCATAACCCTAAACCTAAACCTAACCATAACCCTAAACCTAACAGTAACCCTAACCATAACCCTAACCCTAAACTTGAACCTAACCTACCCTTAACACTAGCCCTAAAACCTAAACCTAACCCTAACCCTAAGATCTAACTCTAACACCTAACACTAACCCTAACCCAACCCTAACACAAACCCTGAACCTAACCCTAACCCAAGCCTAACCAAAAACTAAACCTAAACTGAACACTAACCCTACACCTAACCCTAACCCTAATCTGAACCCTAATCCTAACCCTAACCCTAACCCTAATCTTAACCATAACCCTAAACGTAACTCTAACCATATCCTTAACACCTAACACCTAACCCTAACTGAAACCCTAACCCTAAGCCTAAACCTAACCCCTAACCCCAAAACATCACCCTAACCCTAATTCTTACCATAACTGACCCAAAGCCTAACGTGGTCTAAACTTAACCCTAAACCTAACCTGAACCCGAACCCTAACCCTAACACTAACCCTAATCCCTAAACCTAAACCTAACATTAACTCTAATCCTAACATTAACAGGAACCCTAACGATAACCCTAACCCTAATCCTAAACCTAGACCTAAAAATAATCCTAACGCTAACCTCTAACCCTAACACTAACCATAACCCTAAACCTAAACCAAACCATAAAAATAACCCTAACACTAAACCTACCCATAACCCTAAGCCTAAAGGTAAACATAAACCTAACACTAACCCAACCCTAAAACTTAACCCTATCCCTAACACTAACACAAACCCTAAAACTAAACATAAACTTAAACTTAACCCTAACACTAGCCCTAACTGTATCCCTAACACCTATCCCCTATAACTAACCCTAAACCTAACCCTAACTTAACACTAACCCTAACAGTAAAATTAACCTTAACACTAACACTAACCCTAACTTCTAAATGTAACCCTAACCCTAAAGATAACCTAACCATAACACTAATTCTAACCCTAACTTCTAACTCTAACCCTTACCAAAACCCTAACACTAACCCTAACCGTAAACTCTATCCATAAACCTATCCCTAACCCTAACCCTAAACTCTAACTCTAAACACTAACCCTAACATTAACCCTACCCTAATCCAAACACTAAACCTAAACCTAACTGAAACACTAACCCTAAACCTCACCCTAACTCTAACACTAACTGTAACTCTAACCCAAAACCAAAACCTAACCCTAAACCTAATCCTAACCCTAACACTAACCGTAACCCTAACCCTAAACTTAAGCCTATCCCTAAACCTAAACCTAAAACTAAGCCTAACCATAACTCTAACCCTAACCATAAAACTATCCCTAAAACCTAGCCCCTAACCCTAACCCTAAAACTAACCCTAACTTAACACTTACCCGAACCCTAATCCTAAACCTAAACCTAAACCTAACCCTAATCCTAAAACTATCCCTAACCCTAACCTAACCCTAACCCTAACCATAACCTACCTTACCCCGAAAATAACCCTAATCCATACCCCTAACCTTAAGCCTTTCCACAACCATACACTAACCATAAAATTAGCGCCTAACACTAACCCTAACACTAACCCTATCCCTAATTCCTAACCCTAACACTAATACTAACCATTAATTTAACCCTAAGCCTAACCGTAACCCTAACATAACCCTACACATATCCTTAACACCTAACCTCTAGCCCTAACACAAACTCTAACACTAACACCTAGCATAATCCTAACCCTAACCCTTACACAAAAACTCATAGTAACCTGAAAACTAACCATTAACCGAAGCCTAATCCTGAACCTATCCCTAACACCTAACCCCTAAATCTAACCCTAACACTAAACCTAATGCTGGCCCTGACCCTAACCCTAAATCTAACACTAACCCAAATCCCAAACCTAATCCTAAACCTAATCAACCCCAACCTTAAGCCTAAACATAACACTATACCTATCCCTAAATCTAAGCCTAACCATAACCCTAACCCTAACCCTAAATCTAACCCTAACTGTAACCATAACCCTAACACTAAACTTAACCCTAACCCTAACCTCTAACTCAAACCCCTAACCTTAACCCGAAAACTAAAGCTAAACCTAAAATTAAGCCTAAGCCTAACCCTAAACCTAACCCTAAACCTAACCCTAAAACTAAGCCTAACACTAAAAAGCAATTAGCCTTAACCTAGACCTATCCCTAACACTAAAACTAAGCCTAACCCTAATCCAAACCCTAACCTCTAGCCCTAACCCTAAACC